>NC_045685.1:5437132-5659632 GCF_003331165.1 Xiphophorus hellerii
CCTGTCTTTAGTGTCTTATGTTAGATTTATGCTGTTAGCATTACTAGCTCTAAACAGCAATGTGTTTTCACTACGTATCTAACTCGCTGATTTCCAAAATACTGCCAACATTGCCAACAATTCCAAATCTAGCATAACAGACAGATGTTGAAAACCTAAAGGTATGAAACAGCGCTGCGTTGCTGCTATACCTTCAGCTCGGCTAATGTTTGCCGAATCAGCTAAGATCCAATTTGCTACTTTAGCAGTTCATCAAAAAGTCCCCAAGGTGAGAACAAGTTGATGTTTTGTAGCAGGTGGCTCCTTTTTATGCCTGAAACAATCAGACCGAAAACAAAACAAAAAGAACTAATAAGCAAAAGTTTGGTTCTTTGTTGTAGCATCCCAAATGAAAAACTGATGCGTAGAAAGTATAGCTATATTTCTAAAAGCCAGTTACACATGATCTGCTAAACTATCTCTATACCTAAATCATTCATTTTGCTAGCTTCTTTCAGTAACAACCTTCACACCAAAGAGTGGAGCTAATGTGACCTGGTATTGCGTCAGTATTCACCGGTCTGGAAAAAATCTGACTTTGATAAATCTCTGATGCACTACTGCGCGTACATGAAGTATTTGAATGAAAATCTATTATCAAACCAAACGATCAGAAACATTTCATAATAATGGAAAACCTCTTGTGTGTTTTTAGGTCTGTGTCTGGTGTGGATTTGGACCCTGATCTGGTGCACATGGAAATGCAAGATTCAAGTGGAGGTACTGTGATGATTCTTTTATTTATTAGTGTGTCAACGTCAAAGAAACCAATTCGTCATTTCCACTTAGTGGTACATCACAGGTTCACGTGTTCCAGTGCGCCTTTTTGTGGGTTTAATTGTAAAAGCGGCTTTTGCAACCAAACCATGCCTCACAATTCCTTCAGTTGTAGCTTCACAGGGAAATAGTTTAGGGATAGTAAGATAACGGTGGAGCTTCTGGTGTCACACAACGCTCTCCGTTGATTGGAGGACACAAAAACATGACTGCTTACGGTGTTTTTGTGAGACATGGTGGATCTTTTATAGCTTATTGATCGGGCGTTTCTGCCTCTCCAATGAAAGACCGACTGGCAGTGGAAACACTCTCCTCCTTTCAATGGCTAAACATTCAGGTCCCGTCTACGCCGCCACGACAAGAACAAACTCTTTCAGATGCTCTAGATTGCAAGGAAAATGTGTGTTTGGTTGAGGAAAAAAACAGAATCTTTAAAAACATTTCTGAAAAAATATTGACAAATACGAATCAAGGACAAATTTTTGAGAAGCCCCAATACGACAGATCACCTCCACAAACGTGCCAGAAGAAATAACGTAACCCTGTGAATAAAAACATAAGTTGCACTGATTTTTTTTATTCTTTTTTTTTTTTTTATGTATGTATAAAACCTTGTAGCCATGACGATGACAATGGTGTCTTAAATTTCTCCCACGGCGTGGGCATTTTGATATTTCTCCTTGAAAATCCTACTGATCAGGTAGGTGAGGACATTTTTTTCTTGGACAAAATAGCATCTCAAAAGAAAGGCAGCAGAGTACAAGGGGCTCAAACGTACCTCCTCAGAGATCAATTCCTCCACAAAATGAAGGTTTTACCGAAATGCACACAATAAAACTAATTCATACGAAATCTATACGAAAAAGTGTTTGCTTCATTTCTTCACACTTACACCCCAAAAAATAAAGTTTGCAGACACGCCAGTATACAGTTGGTATGATGTGAATAGCAGAGGTGTGACCAAGTCACTGTGTTGCAAGTCTCAAGTAAGTCTCTGTCCTCAAGTCCGAGTCAAGTCTCAAGTAAAGACAGGCAAAAGTCCGAGTCAAGTCTCAAGTCAGGAACCTTTAATTTCAAGTCATTTCGAGTCGTTTTTATTTTATTTATTTTTTATAATTTGCAATTATACATAAAATTCAAATAATAGACCATTTGTTCTTTTTAAAATATGTATTTGAGGGTCATTTGTGATCCTCTTATTCATCTGGTGTTCTTCAAATCTGTCAGAAGTAAACAGATGTCAGAAAATAAATTACAGCCTTTCATGAATTACATTTGACTTCAGTTTACTCCTTCTATTCATAAATAAACATCAACACTACAACAATCATAGTTTTCAAAAATGAAATAAGTATAAATGAAGTTATCACAAGTAAACTCAGGAAGGTCTGGTGCATTTATTTTTCTGCTTTTATTTCTAAGTATGTTAGTTTCAGTCCTCCATAAATATGGGACAGATATTCTAAACACAAAATTTATTTGGGACAGTCACTGTATTTGGTCTTTTTTTTTTTTCCCAGCAAAGCTATACTACTTGGAAGTGGCTTCTGTGCCACATGTGACAGTCACGCCGGTCAGTGCATTAAGTCAAAAACAGTTGACTTAATGCACTGACTGCAGTAAACAATATATTGTCAATATAATTTCCCAACGTAGATGTCTTCAAATACACCAACCATCCTTAGATGATACTAGACCCGGCTCATCATCATGATGGGACAGAGAGACTCTGTTCCCTGTGTTCAGGTCCAGAATCTGCTTTCTGTTCCGGAGCCCCGCTCACTATCCACCGGCTTCCTGAGCTAACACGGTGCACATTATTTGTGGAGGCATTTGAAGGACCGGATTTATGGTAAATCATCACCAATTTAACCCGGAGTACACATGCTAACACGAAGTTAGCTAAAGTCAACTATCTTACAGCAAAAGAAAAGTGCCACCTACCGATCTTTGTGAAGCTTCAAATGCCGGACAAAGTTGGACGTCGTGGCATCTCCATCCGATATTCTCTTCTTGCATGTTTTACAAGTTGCAGTTCGTTTTTTAGTCGAAAGTTCATAACCTACGTAGCCAAAAGAAATTACTCGCGGAAGCATATTCGAGCGGTTATTTCGTATTTCGTTCCCTGAGCTCTGTAGCTTTGCCGCGTTTTTTTAAACGTCCAAATCCTGTTAATTTGATTGGTTGTGCTGCAGCTACGTACACATACATACATAAGGAGAGAGGAAAACCATAGTGACGGTCTGCGCATATTGATACGGAATGAGTGAAATTAATTAATGACGCCACTTTATAAATAATGTGTTTTAAATTTTAAGACTTTGAGTAAAAAATATCAAGTCTTTTCAAGTAAACAGCTTCAAGTCGAGTCAAGTCCCAAGTCAATGGCATGAAAGTCAAAGTCAAGTCCGAGTCTTTGAGCATTTTTTCAAGTCAAGTCTCAAGTCGTGATTTTAACGACTCGAGTCTGACTCGAGTCCAAGTCATGTGACTCGAGTCCCCACCTCTGGTGAATAGTACCAACTACCTTGGATTCATTACCTTAGTTTACTTTATTTATTTTTTTGTTTTTATCCCTGTGGATGTTCTCAGTTCCCAAAACTGTGTGGTGAGTTATTCTCTCCTCCAACCACCAAGTCAACTGTTCAGTGCAGCTACTAGAAACGATAAGTGATCATAAATGTTGTACTTAGTGAGTTGGTGATGTAAATGGATGCAGGGGACATTGTAAATATTGTAAATGTCCACTTGTGTTTATACATTACTTAAATAACCCTCCAGCTATAAGTGAGGGTTCATTGTGAATGACGGTCAAAGGGCGTGAAAACCCTGTTTTTTAAATGAATACCGCTTATTGTTTCTTCATGAAACTGCCCTGTAGAAACAAAAAAAGAAAAAAGAAAGCCGAACCTCTTGAGGAGAGTGCTGTGAAATCTGTCGGCCTGAACAGGGACCGCCTGTCTTCGGCGAGTGCGAAGAGGAAAGGCACGTCTGTGCGGGCCGGGTGCCCAGGCATGGGAGCGCTTCCTAGGGCTGCGGGCGGCGCCACATGCTCCTCCTGCCTCTCTCTTTTTCGGTGCCCAGATAGAAGCCGAGTCAAAGCGGGGCCGGGGCGACCAGGCGTGCAAAACCATTCTGTTCAGTCCACCCCTCGTCACACGCGGCGCCGCCGAGGTTAAACGGCGAGCGACAGCGAAGGACGCAGAGTCGAGGGGATCCATGTGAGACGAGGAACGGCGGCCTCTCGTCGCTCTGGGCCTCCGGCAGGCGAGAGGGTACGGGACTCCAGAAAAGATCCGCGCCGATTGATTGATGAGCCATGTGTGCAACGGGGGCTTACAGGGAGAATAACCATGTGTGTGTGTGTGTGTGTCATTAGGGAGACTGATGTGCAGGGAAGCATGTGTAGATACATACAGGCCTAGAAACATCGACTGATACAGAGATACCTACACAAACACACATTTCCCTCAAGTCTAGATATTCAAACAACCAGTTTATTAGACCAAAAAATAAAAAATCTAAAATCCTGTTTACTTGTCGTCTTACAGTTTTCCCAGGGATAATACCTCAGTTGCTTTGGGGAAGAACAAATATGCACGCTTGCAGATGTGAAAGGACAGCTAAAAAAGGCATGAGGAAGTGCACGAGCCACTAGCCGGAAATGAACACTTAGCCCGCCTTAATAGTTTTTTAATGAGTTCCTCGCCATATGCTGCTTTGATTAAATGTCTGGGCTTTTCAATAAATTAGCCACTCCATTTGTTACAGCGGACACCTCTCCAGTGTCTCGGGGGGGGGGGGGGGGGGGGGGGGGGGGGGGGGGGGGGGGGGACGCTGGTGGGGGAGGGCAGGGTACAGTGCCAATAAAGAGGGCTGACTAGGTGATGCAATGTCGACTTTTTTCTTCCCGGAGCTAAAGTCATTACTCTGATTGTCCTTTCTTCTCCTTTTATTCCTCTGAGAAACAATGCTGTCACACAATATAAGATGTCACCGTTAAAGTCTGCATTCCCTTAATGGAGGAGGTCGGAGGACCAAAGAGAAAGTTCCAGAAAAAAGGCTGTTTGAAACCGTACCAACAAGAAAGACATTGTAATACCTACAACCCACCAGCAGGTGGAGATAATGCTGACATTAAGTACTAACATCATGTAGCAATGATTCTGAATTGCTACATCATTGCTAGGCTAGCTATTTCGCGGCTAAAAATTCTTCCAAAAAGAAATGCAGGTTGTGTTTTCTTTGACGCTGTTTAGCGTGTTATTAACTTGTTCAGCTTAAATGTCAAGTAGCAGTGAAACCGTAAACCATAGAAGAGTGGACGCTGCCTTGGCTTTCATGTCTTGGTAGCGAGACATGAAAGCTACCAAGATATCCGTGAGATATCCGCCATTTTGTGAGTGACAAAATCTTTGCCCATACGAGTCAGATTGAGAAGAATTTCCCAAAGAAAGATAATTAACATTCAGCACATTTTGATGACTTCACAATATTTTATGCACAATAATATAGTAATGGAAAAAAACTCATTTTAGTAAAAAATAATGTCATATCTGAGATAGATTATCTCCAATAATAGAGTAAAACCAAGCTAACTAGTCGGTAATCTACCGTTTGTCCCCCCCTGCATATATTCACTTATTATCAAATGCAAAACAGTATATGCTGCTCGCTCAGCAAATAGAAAATAACGTTTGTTTGTCTCTGATGGAGTTTCACTTTTACTTTCTCAAGTAAGAGATGTGATAATTCGTAGCAATATTACTCAATAAAGGTAAAAGTATGATGGAGTAAAACTACTTTTTTTTTTTCAAAGTTACTCAACTACAAAAAACACCTCTTCTTCTATGTAATAATTTTTTTTCACAATCTCTGGAGATTAAGTTTACAAAAATTACTCCAGGAAGGGTTGTTCTTAAAAATCCACTCTGGAAAGCCATTTTAAACATCTCATTTTCGTTCTGAGTGCTATGTTTCAATGTGGACAGCAGGGGGAGCTACGCAAAGTCTGTTTGGCACAAAGTCTATGGTTCTGCAATATCGGAGTCATGTATGAAAACACACATCTGACTCATGAACACCTGGAGGCAGCTTAAAGAAAAGTTCATCACCCCAACGCAAATTCAATTTGGCTTACATATGTACAGAAATTACATGTGAGACCAGCAATTTAAAACTGACAACATAAAGTTACAAGAATGTTTGTAACTTTGATATAAAAAAAGACTCCTATCAGTGGCTGAATGTGTTAAAAGCTTCCTCCCACTGCAGAGGATGGAAGTCCAGACTCATCCGTCCCATTGAAATGTTACATTGTACATGTGGACTCCAAACCTCACACCTGTGTGGGTGCATGAAGACTTAGAATGGGATAGTATGCTGTTTTTGTGTGTGTGTGTTATAATAATTTTTTTCTCTGCTACCAGCTTGCCGCAGCCTCTGTGTAGGATAATGTGTTGATATTGCTGATGCATCTGCTGGATTGAAATTCAGCAGTGGGTGAGCTCTGCAACAGGTGCTAACCTCGCTGTGTCTGTCTGTGAGGATCAGCTCCCCCGCCCCGACCATTTGGACGCCAGATTTCCATGGAGAAGCTGTCAGATCTTATGGTGTTTGGACGAAAGAGATGTCTCAATTTATTGTCTTTTCCAACACTAACACACTTTCATTTTTGCGTCCCGCTGTGTGCAGCCTCCTCTGCTTTTCGTGTGGCAGGTTTACAGTGAAAGCTGAAGTTTTACTACTATTCCTTCATCTTTGTTTTGCTTTTTTACATCACTTAAATGGCTACTTGTGGGGCATCTAGAGTTTGTTTTATGTTTTAAATAGCAAAAATGTGCAAATACCCCCTTTAAAATTCTTATAACTGCCTATTTTAATAGTTAAACACCAAACACACCTTAATATGCGTTAATGCGCTCAGTGGAAACTGCCTTAGCACAGAGGCAAACATTTTCTGTCTTTCTTGGGAGTACAGCCAATCGACTGCAAGATAAACGAGTGGCGCTTTTCGATTGGATGCGCTGAAAATGCCAGCCAATGCAATTTTTTCATTAATACAAAAAAGTATTAAAATCCAGAGTGGATTTTTAAGAATAACAATTATTCATGGAAGTTTCCATGAATAATTTGGATTTTTGTTTCACAGAAGAATCAGCAAATTGCTGAATCCACAAATACAGTGAACAGCGAATCGGAAAGTCTTAATCGCTATGGAATACCCGATAATAATAATAATAATAATAATAATGGTTGGCTAAATATTCAAAATAGACATAGAAAGGACAGAGAGTTGTTTTTATTTTTAAATGGTAACCAATGTTTCCGCCCTGTTCCTTCGTGTCTCTCCGCAGGCCACCTCTACGTTACCTGCCTCATCCAGAACTGTTCGGACAAAATGCTGACCGCCCAGTTTCTGGGTAGAATTGATCACAATTCGCTGCTGGTGCAAGACGACTACATATTTGTAAAGGTAATTATGACCACTGCAGGATTGGTCTATAACAAGACATGTTTTCCATTTTATAAGTGAAATATTTACCCAGGGGAACTAGTAGCTTTTTCATCAATATTAAGGAATTGTTGACGTAAAAAAAAAGCTTGTACTTCTTGCTAAAAAGTTACTCGTAAGATAGCTGTGTCTTATTTTAAGCGTACCAAGATATTTGCACTGGAAACTAGAGCTAAAACACTTAGTAGGATTTTGTTTTCTCTCAGTTATAGCAGCATTGCCTGTGTTGATTTTACTAAGAAACTAATATGAACGTAGCCATCTTTGTTTCAAATAACATCTTTTTAAAAAAGCACCTCCTAAATGCTGATGTGACGCATCGAACAAGGCGTGTATTTATTTTACTAGTAACTGTGTTTGCCTTCAGAGTTAAGCCTTTAACTTTCAGACAGTTTTTCTCTAGATAAATTCTTCCTGGCCAGATAACTCTTTATGTACTGCGGTGTGCATAAAATCGAAAAAGAATCGCTATTCTGGGATTGTGTGCTGAATTAATTTCCTCTGTAATAGACTTGCCATGCAGTACAGTATACTAAAGCATGCAAAGCCCGATAAGTGAATTCCATTTGCATGCGATAACAGGAAGATATACATGTGGCACAGCAGAGCGGAGTCCTTGTAATGAGATGAATTAGTCATATACTGTTGGGTTGTGTGTGTCGCGTCGTATGTGGATGAATACGTGTGAATGTGTGTCTGCAGCTTTCGCTTTTGTTATTACTTGCGAGAGTGAATGAAATGCCTTGGAGCCGCAAGGTCATGTATAGTTATTCTTCAGGAATTCACCCAGTTCTCCCAGTATCACTCACCCACCGCCACCATATTAATGGATACGTGCAGGTAAAAAGGAGCTCACTGACACTTGGGAGCTGAGAAAACAAGTTATTAAATGTGTCCTTTAAATTCTCCTAAAGAAAAATAATAATTCTGAACAGATTTAAAAATGTAGTCAAAAGAAAGCAACGCTATATTTTGTTTCGGTGCAAAATGTAGCGTCAGAACACCATATTTTAGTAAGTGTTGGACGTCCTCTGCTACTTCCTTTGGAATACTTTTGATCTTTATGGACATTTTAACGATACAAGCTCCACAACTGAATCACATCTGATTTAGTAAAGAAATTCCAATCAGGTTTTAGTAGGAGGTGTTCCACAGTCGGTGCTTCTACATCCAAACTAACATTTTTGAGGCAGATTCAATGACATGTAGCTGTTTTTTCCCCCCCTATCAACCGGTGTACTTTTTTGTGTGCTGTATTTGTTGTTTTGAGCCTTCTTCAGTTTTTATCCTGGTTAAAAAAAAAAGGTATGTCAAGTAACCAAACTCTGGGAAGCATGGTGCCTGAATTCTGTTAGATTTTTAATCTACATTGGATAAATTTGACCACAGGGTTATGAATGATAATCTTAATAACTTTACTTGATGGTCTGCAACTGTTTTAAAATGTTTACATCTTACCGGTCTGGAAGGAAAGTGAAGCATTCCCGCAAATCTGTTTACATTTGACTTAGCAGACCTGATGCGCGGGGTTCCTCCAGGTGCAGTGAAGTTCCAATATAGAAACTATAGTAAATAAAAACCATGAAAGCTGCTTGTTTCCTTGTAAACATGTGTAGTTTTGACTTGGTATTCCTCAGTCATTACTCTAAACTGTTAGCAGGGCTACTTTAATAAGATATTTCATATTTTTCATGAAAAAGGGCTGGATTATATCTGGTTACAAGGTCAATATACAATCCATTTTGCATCTCTCGCTGTGACCTTCAGCGCTTTGAAGAAACAAGCTCCTTATGTCTAAGAACAATCGTGTAATTATGACGCATTGATTAAGGTCAACAAGCAAGAACTCTGTGATTTCCTTAGTTTACCTCTTTACTCCTTTCATGATGCCGTTTGATTTTTTAAAACTTACTGGAGATTTTTCTTTTTACACAGAGATAATTAAATTCTGGAGGTTTTTAATGTTGCTTTTCTGTTTGTTGAGTTATTTTTATTTCTTCTAGCCTAACCTCGTTGTGTTACATTTTTTGCTTTGTGATTGTATATACAATAATGCCATATAATTAACAATTACTTGCCTTAATGAACAAGAGAAACCAGAGCAACAAAGGAGCTCAAGACGCTTAATTAGCCTCCAGATTATTTTATTTGATTACGTAAAAAACACAAAAAGTTGCATCACAGCTAACATCTGTTTTAGTTACAACACAATATGAATGTAACTCACAGAACAGCCTTTTAGTATTAAATGCCGATCACAAATATTCATAGGCACGTACGAAACATCATATGAATTATGTACATTGTGTTATACTCTTAAGAAGTAACTTTAAAGAAGGCCCTGAACTACATTATGTGAATTTTTGTTTGTTCTTAGACTGAACACATTATTCTTATATTATGGAAACACATATGAATAAAAATGTTTTACCTTAAAGAATAGATTAAAGAAAAGAAACCAAGTCACTGACTTCACCCTCAAAACCTTCCACACTATTATATTTACAATCCTTTCTCTTAGAAACGAAAGTTCAAAAAAATACCTTAAAACCATCATAAAAGTCAATTTTCAGGTATGAATTAATTAGATGCTGAAAAGCTTCAAAACAGAACAATTTATAATTACAAGTTAAACATTGGAGACTCATAAATGTATGTTCTGTGTAAAAAAAACAAAAAAAACAAAACCTTATTATAAAGAGTGGAGTTTATGAGATAAAATAAGTGCATTTTACTGTGCCAGTGTACTGTAAAAAAACTAGGACAGTTTTTACAGTACACAGGACAATATGAAAGCATAGGTTTTCATAATTTTACTGTCGTGGCTTGCTGTTATATAACAGAATCAAATACAGCAAGAGAAAATACTATTAACCTACTTCTTCTAAGATATAGACGAGTAAAACACAAATATCCTCTCAGAAGCTGAGAATAAAGTCTAGTTACACTTAATTGTTCTACTTCTCTTCAGAAATTCAGTCAGTATCTCCTTTCTTTAGCCGATTCTATTTTAAAAACTCGGTCGGTTTCATCACTTTTTCTTTTCTTTTTTTTGTCAAGTCGCTTGTTAGCATTTAAACACATTCCAATGCTCGTCTGCCCTTTTCAATCAAAGCCGACGCCTCTCAGCACAACTCCTGAATGAGCTGACAAAAATTCAGATTTTCTCAAACAAGAGCGGAAAGAAACAGAAATAAATTACCCTTTTGCAGATGCTTTCAAAAGCAATTAATTATCCATCAGATTCAGAAAGGATTTTAAAAGATTTACTATTAGCTAAAAAATAAAAGAAGATGACCGGTGATGTACAAAAAGTGCAGTGGTAGGCGAACCTCTCGTGTTAGATTTCCGACGTTTGGCTTCAGTGTGCCGTCGATCTCAGGCTTTTATGAAGCTTCCTCTGCAGCTGTGTTGGTGAAGTCAGGTTCAGCTGGAGGGCAGCGCGACTCGCATTTTGTGGAAATCTCTGCAATGTGAGGCAGTCTCTTTGAATTCACCTCACAACATGTGTGAGCCACTAATGAGAAATAGTGACTCCTGCTTGACCAGTGAGTTGCACAAGGGCTGATGCTCACTATCTTCTTCTTTATCATTTCCGAAGACAGAAAATGACTTTAAACTTCAGCCTAAACGTACATTTATGTGTTTTTATATCCAAATTGTCACTTTTCTTTGTCAAGTTTTTACATTTTCAATCTTAAAGTAAGTTTCCATTTAATGGAACTTATTATTAGTAAGCTTTACGGAGCACCTCTACAGAATACAGAGTTTTTCTAAAAGTCTATCTTTAAAAGAAAGTAAATTAAGAAAGTCCTATGTTATCAGATATAATGTCTCTGTAACTAAATGTCACATTTATACAAAATATTTAGCAATGTTATGAACTGAGGCTTACATTTAGTGTCTTTTTCTCTTTTTGTCTCAATAGGTCACAACAGGTAACCGCACCAAGCACTATGTGTCCTATCGGCGCAATGAGTTCGTCCAGATGAGGTTTCCCAAGTATGCCCTGCCGAAGGTAAAGAGCAGCAAAGCTGATGTAACTCTAAGCTCTTGTGTCAATCCATGAGTTGCCTCGGTTACTTCTGGTATTCCTCAGGGATGACTACTCGTTTCCTATTAGGTTTCCTTGTTAGTACAGACACTAATTGTAGTGGAATCTTACTAGGCATATGCACAAAGTCAAATTTCTTTTTCCCTTTCATCATTAAAGACATCTTAGCAACTCTTTAAGGATTATTGGAATAGACCAGGGGTGCCCAAAGTCGGTCCTCGACGGCCGGCATCCTGCATGTTTCAGTTCTCTCCCTGGAGGTAGTAACAACCTCCTCAGCATGACAATGTTCTTCTTAGGCCTTCTAACGAGCCATCATTTGACCCAGAGGTATTAAACCAGAGAGAGAACTAAAACATGCAGGATGCCGGGCCTCCAGAACCCACTGGAGGCCCGGCATCCTGCATGCCGGCCCCCGACTGGAATATACAGTCATGTGGTTGTTACATTCTGAACTTTAGAAAGATGCCTGTTACCATGCCAGCTGTATGTTTTGCAACACTAAGGTTGGAAAAACACTTTTCTATTATATATAAATAGATGCTTTGTGTTTGATAGCCTGGGAGTAAGAAACCAGCTAATATTAATGTACTGTGGTAGAGGGTAGGAGTGCTTTTAGTTTACTGTCTTTGTATTTATGGAATACTTGTGCATCCAGTGTGTATTTAATCTCAAAGCACCCTGATCAATACAAATGGAAGCAGTGGGTTGGCAGTTCAGATCCACACTTTGTCTGTCTCAGTCATTGTGGTGAGACTTCACCCGCCTCGCCTGCTGGTGGTGGTCAGAGGACCCCAGGGCAGCTGTGGGTACCATCTATCTCACCTCAGTTGTGTGAATGTGTGCATGAATGGGTGAACGACTGAATGTGGTGTAAAGCGTATTAGTGTCCGGACTTGATAAAGCTCCATTTACCATTTATCACATATTTAAACAATCTACCTATTTCACACTTGTTATATATTTCTGTATTTAGAGATTTTCTCTATAGTGTGCGCAGATGTTGGGCAAGGCCATTGGCCAAAAATTGGAAAATTATTCTTTTGCTAAGGCTTGTGCAGAAGACCGAGAGAGAAATATCCAAACCCTCTACTCCGGGGATTCCCACCTGCATTTGGAAATCAGTCTCACCACCGTCTTACACAAACTCGTCGGCGTTGGGCGTTAGCGTAGCTCTTGCCCCTCAAATAAATTACAGTACCGGCCCGACAAATGGTACGCTGCATAAAATATTCCTACTCGCACATCGATCCGCCCGTGCGTCACGTCACTGCCGCGGTCAAAGACGGTAAACAACTTTGTCTTCGGCCCAAGGTTGGACGGGAACCTCTGCTGTCAGCCGGTGCGGCACAGGGAGCTGTTTTAAGGCAACACCAGTCAGAGTGCTATTGACCTATGCTGATGACATGCAGAGCCCGGGGGGGGGAAGCTACATGTAGTTTTCCACGTTTAGAATCGACCCTTGAATTGACGGTCTGTCAGAGGAGACTCCTCGTCGCCTTCGTTCAACTCCAGCTCCCCTACATACAACGTCCCTGTGGTTTGGCTGCAGCACTCACTGATCCTTAAAGAAGGTGAGAGGGATTGAATTGCGCACACACATTCCTTTTTGCCTTTAAGCACCTATGCACTTGCACACCCACGCCTACACACACACAAAACAAAACATAAAATTTGATTAGGTGTGGATGGGAGGCGGTGGATAAATCACTTTATGCATGAGTGTCGGCATACGGAGGGGTGTGTGTGAGAGTGTGTGTTTAGTCAAAACACACACTTAGTTGCTCCCTGTGCCTCGTCTCGCCTCTCTCCGCATGTGTCCTCTTACTTGGGTGAGCAGATAGGTCACAGTTTGCAAAGCTTTTAGGTAGAGCGACATGGGGCAAGGTGTTGGCAGTGACACGGGGGCCTGAGGAGAGATATCGAAGGAAGGAGATTAGGAGAAAGTGTGTGTGTGTTTCTGTAAGGAGGGCGGGGAGAGGGAGCAGTGTTTTGCTGTTTTTCTGCTGTGAATAATTGAAAAGCTCGGGGAATGAAAAAAAAATGCAGAGGCCATCAGAGAAAGCTGTTTGGCTCTGTCTTGTAAGACCTGACCCGAGTTATGGATTAACCGCACACACACACACACACCCACACACAACATGCGCGCATAGGCATATGCACAGGCACCGAGTTTGTTGGGCTGTGAAATCACAGGTAATAATTGTCCCTTTTCTGCTTGGCTTCCAATCTCTTCTTTTGATGGCCAACCTTTTTTGTTTTTGTTTTTTCTTCTCCCGGTTTGTTTGTCCAAGAGCAATCAGAAACCTGAGGTGGACCTGGAACAGTAGAAAACAGGTTTGACATTTCAATAGTTGCAGTTGGAAGGTTGTTCAAACTGATCAGTCTTGATAAATTGTCTAAGGGTCTTTTTCCAAGATGGTTGGCCAACAGAAAATGCAACTGATTCACACCAGGAAAGACTTTTGGTCCACTTGGTTGGTCCGGACCAAAAGTGGACTTTTTTTGATTGTTTGCTTGTTTGGTGTGGTTCGGTTTACAGCCAAAGCCCTTTGGGTGTCAGTCATAGCTCCCATTGGCCGGAAATGATGGGGGCGGGACAGTGCACAGACCCGGAGAACCAAACCTCGAAGTCCTGATTGCTGCATTATTTCGGTTTCTGCGTCACCATTTTGAATGTCGAGAGCAACTTGGGCATCCCGATTTGATGTTTCTAATTTTGGAACAACATCTGCAAATCGGCGCTGAAACCCGAATGAGGCGAGACGATCTGAGCTCCTGGCATCTCGGCTTTAATTCCATCCCACCGATCCAGAAATAAAAAGCCGTCAGGTTCAGTTCAAATCTAATTCATTCCGTTAGTTTCACGGTAATCATTTAGCAGAGTTCCAGAAAAGCAAAACGTAATCTTACTTCACTAGGTTAAAAGCCACCAAACTATTACTGCTCTGTAATTAGCACTGCTAACATACTGACATTCATTTTATTCCCTTAACTGTTATCAAGGTCATTCCTGACACCAAAAAAAAAAAGTTTATTTTGAAAAAAATAAATAAATAAGCTGAGTTTGTTAGAGATTCTAATTCAATGATATTTTAGAATAATTGTGGATTTAGTCTGGAATGCAGCGAGGGGAAAAAAACAAACTTTTAAAGGTCAGTGATTTTTTTTTTTTGGATAAAACCAAGCAAGACAAGGGAGCCTTTAGGCTGCATATATGATAGCTTTTTCAACTATAAAATGTGTCGCAATAAAAAAAAAAAAGAAGAAAGAAAAGTCAGAGTTTAATTTCGGGAAAGGAAGTAGAGTGAATGGATTGTCGCCGTCCATCCGGCTGTGACGGCTGATTGGCTGGGAGGTGGTGGCGTGGTGCTGTCAAATCTCAAAAATAAATCTTTCCGGCGCGAGTTGTTGTGATGATGCGAACCAGTAAAGCTCTGAGACTGGGAGCCCAGAACTAAACCCAGTCCTGCTGAGGCACTAATCCTTACCTCTGATCACAGACTGCGCCTTGCAGCAGAGAACTTCAGAAGCTGTTTGAGAGCAACTGACTGAAATAGTGAGCAGAGGACAGATTTAGGATTTAAATGGTTTATTTAACCAAAACTGCAACGTTACATTTAACAGACAGACGGTCACAGGTTCCTACTCACTCCCTCCCTTCATCCCTCGATTCACAGGTTCTTCCTTATTTCCGCTCTTGGGGGTTCAGCCAATCAGTGCCAAGGAAGATAAATGGCGCTCCTTGATTGGCTGCTTTACAAACGCCAGCCAATTGCACGTCGACTAGCATTGTGCCCAGATGTTTCAGATTCCTGAGCTGCATTTTCTTTCAAATATTTTAGCTCTAAGAAAAAAAAAAACTGAAAAAAAAGTAGAAATAAGACAAATTTGTGCGAATAATTTGCAGTCATATTCCACAAAAAACAATCACCAAATAGATGAATTTGCAACGACTGAGTCGCAAACGGGGAAATAGGCTGGAGTCCATTGTAACGCATGTTGAAATTATGAATCAGTCAATTCGTTGCAGAGAGCTTATAATACAGCAAAAATAATCTAAAGAGCCATAGAAATATAAAAAGCCAAAACGTTCCTGATGAAATCTATCGTCAAGTCCAACAGTCATGTTTGACATAAAAACTACAAACTTAAACATCATACCTCCAGTGAAACATGGCGGTGGCAGCATCATGTTCTCAGATGACTTTTCTTTAGATGAAATTTAGGCGAGTTGCAATAACATATTTTGCTGGACGATAAATTGTCCCAGAAATCCTTGCGATAAACAATAACACTGTCGTTCTGAAAACATTTTCAACTAATATAACGATGAGGGCAGAATAATTCAAATACACATTCTCAACGATCAGTAGATTTTACTTCCAGAGAACATTTAACACTTTTTAAATATCTAAAATAAAGAAGCAAGACGACCGAAACGACAAACAATTAAAATGGATCATAAAGTCTCAACAAAACAAAGTGAATTTTTATGCTCAGAAAGGAAAATCATGCAAAACTGCCAGTTAGGACTTTTGTAAAAAAAAAAAAAAAAGAAATGATGAGAATAATAACAAAAATGCAAACTAACTACATTATGCTGTGTGTGAAATGTATTCAGCATTTTTCAAAGTGACGGCTTTTCAATAATAATAATAAAGTTAACTGCATAAGAATGCAAATGAAAACGATTAGATTGTGATTAATTGGTTTATTGCTTATTGTGATGAAAGCAGACTTACTTTAAGATGAATAAAACTCTAAACACTAAATATCACTCAGTTTCACACGACAAACTTCTTTACATCAGCTAGCAGTGCAGACCTATAGTATAGATAAGTGTCTGCATGTTTGTTTATTTCTTGTAACGTTCCCTCCGACAGATTTTTTCTGTTTTTCAGTCGAACTTTCTCATTAAAAGTGTAGAAAGTTTTGAAATGATGTATCATGGTGTCATTTCTTTGAATGCTTGTAGTTTTTTTTTTTATAGCTACAGTCACGAGTCAGCAAACTGATGAAGGATTGCTGCGTCACACTGACAAGTCTCAGCTTTAAGCTGTTGAACCTCAGCATGGAGCTACAGTAGAAAGAAAAGTCATTTCAGTAGCTTTCTGGCATCAAGATTGTCTTTCGAAACTATTTCTACAGCTTACATTCACACAGATCGGCGTCAGCCTCGCGGGTTTATATGCGTGTGTTGACTTTACTCCGTCGCCTCCACCGAATCTTTTTAGCGGCGGATTACGTTGTCTCCTCTGCGGCGCGGCGGGCGGCGCGGCTGACTGAATGTCAAAAGGCAGCCGGAGCTGCGGGTCGGTGTCCCTTTCAGCGCCGCCTCCTCCTGCTGCTGCGGCTCCGCGCCGCCAAATGAGACAGGATGTCAGCCGTAAACCGCGGCGAAGCGGCGTTTAATGAAGAGCGGGGACTTGGAAGAGGAGGTCGTGGGACGAGGAGGGCGACGCATCAAACAGAGCGGCTTATTACATAACCCATAGGTTTTTATTCCTAAAATAATATACAAAAAACTCCTTATGGGGTTTCATAGGAACTCACTCTTTTATTTGAGTGTCATATCTTTACTATGAAGTCAATTATGTCTTTCGATCCAAAGGTTTCTTTCCTAAAGGGGCAGTGTTATGTTAAACCAACTCTTTTTTTTATTTTTTTTTAGCTTTATATTATATTTGTATTCCCTCATCAAAAACATACCTGGAGAGTTGCTGTGATTCTTTCATGCATGTTTGAGAAATCCTATAACCTCCAATGGCAAAGGTTCATCTGTCCATAACTCCAAGCTTCAGATCACCCCTCCACCCAGTCAGCTCCTTCAGACTAGCCAGCAGCATTTAGCAGTCATTATGCAGTGCACATTGCTTGTTTCAGTGTGGACTTTAGGTTCTTGCCTCAACAGGGTCAGATACCCACTCCGATGTTTTCGCAACGTTATTTCTCGTTTAGTGTTAACTGTGCTGGACGTGTGGTAAGCTTATTAATCGTGCCTCAGAAACCCAGGCCCAATCCGACTGTCTGTAAAAAAAAAAAAAATTGGCCCGACATAGCCTGAAGTTCAGTTCGGATGGTAAATCTGAGCTTTAATATAGAGGAGTAAAAACTGTAGGGCCGCTGGTTTCCTGGCCATAGGACACGTTGAGTGAAGCTGCATCTGGACGTGTATGAACCACTGCATTAAAGCGAAGTAGAAATAATCCAGTTCGTTGTTACATTACATTTCATGTCTGTTTACTGATTTACTCTCCGAGTTGAGTCGGGAGCAAATTTTCTGGGACGTGTGACTGACAGGAGCGGAACGGGGCGGGGCCGCACTTGCGTTCATTGAGCACTCGTTACAGTCTAATGAATTTTTTTGTCACCTTGCTTTCTTTCTTCACAGTGATTAAAATAGAATCGACCCCCATTTTTCATACAGTGGACCATACAAATTATTCTAAATCATCTTCTATCAAAGCAAATAACGAGGGGCGTAATATCAGACAACTTCTTTTCATCACAAAGAAGTTTGTGGCGGCGACAGAAGCAAAACTGTAAACGTAAGAAGTGAGGAAAGTGTTAAATACCCAGCATCCTGCAGGAAACCAATCGCACCAGTTTGTGGATGAAAATAAAGACAAACGGAATAATGAAACAGAAAAAGAAAACAAAACGCAGCAACATATAACAAACCCCCCACTAGATTCAATAGACTGAATTGACAATTCAGTCTATTGTCAATTTGTGACCTTATTTTATACTTGTGCACAAGAACTCCATGTACTTAGACATTACTAATCAATTCAGTTGTTTTTGGGAAGTTTGTTTATTATTACTATTAATGTTATTATTAGGCATTGTGGTAATGAAAATCTCAGAAAACTTGAAACATTCTAAATTTTCTGTTTATTTCAGCAGAGTTCACATCCAGCTGACCCTCTTTATGGCTTTAAATTCTCGGCTTTCGAAAGTGCAAGATTTGAACAAAATATTCCACGGCAACCTTTTTGTCATTTCATACTGTTTTGGTTTACGTAACCTCTTAACCGACGTTTTTAGGTTAAAAATGCCTAAAGTCGATTCATGTCCTCCTCATGAATCCTTTGCGTAATCAGTGAACAATCCCAAAAAAGGATCAGAACCATAATCAGTGTGTATAGAGTTTATACCGGCGTTTCTAATGCGTTGGATTGGGATCAGGACACTGCCATGAATTCCTTCAGCTCTCAACATTAACTCCTCTTTACGTTGATCGTTTTTCTCAGTTTGCTCGTTTTGTCATAATGCCGTCGCACGCAATTTGCAACGGAGCCGGCTAATTGAATCAGAAACGTTACGTTCTTAAATATGAAGATCGATGCGCGGCCCTTTGTTGTTGTATTTCCGTCACTCGGAACGACAATAAATCTAGAGGTAATTGAGCCTGAGTGTGTCTTTATAATCAAGATGGAAGAGTGTTAATGATTACACACACCCTCGGAGGAGCTTCCCTCCGCACGCTGGTGGTTTTGTCTTCAGATGGTATGGTAATGTAATCAGTAACACAGAGAAAGTGCTGAGTCGCCCTTGTGTGGCTGCTACATTATTTCATGAGTGATGAAGCCGTTTTCCTCACAGTCCCAAGAGCACCGACAAGTACACTTAGCAAGTTTGCTCTAGCTGCCAAATGGTTGTTGCTTTTTTTTTCTTTTACATTTTGAAGCGCTTCACTGTTTTGTTTTGTTTTCTTCAAATCCTCTTGCTGCCACTGGTGTTGTTTTTATTGGGTTGCGTTATCTGCTTTTCTTTGTGTATTTTCTTTTCGGCTTTTCATTATTTTTACTTTTCTTATTACAGAGGCCCAATACAAAGCTTTTATTTAAGTTTTGTATTAACAACAACATTTATTTTCCCTTTGGGATCAATAAAATATTTTTGAATTTACATTTTATTTAAAAGGGGAGGTATTACGTAAAATTGACTTTAATTAATAATTGTGTTACAATGTTATTCTCTCATCAAAAACGTACCTGGAGTGTTGCCTTGATTCTTTCGTGCATGTTTGAGAAATCCTTTCATCTCCCGTGGCAACCACTCAGCTGTGCAAAACGCCCAGGTGGGCCTAGCCCCGCCTTCTCGGCGCAGCTCCTCCTCGTTTCCTCCCGCTCAGCTCCTTCAAACTAGCTAGCATCATTAGCAAACACCTGATTGAACATTAGCTGAGCTCCTCATAGGAGCTGCTTCTCAGTGCAACGCTGTTAAAAATGTTGTTAAAGGGTTAATAGAGGAGCCATGCTGTCATGACTTCCTGAAGGCAGAGTTTCAGAAAGAGCAGAAATTTCTTAGAGACAGAGGCCCAATTTTAAGGCGTTAAATTCCAACCTTATATTCTTTTAAGTCATGTTTGATATCTGTAGCATTCTTATAACAACTGAAAATAACATAGCACAATAGCGCAATATTGTATTTTATTTTATTTTATTTTAACTTATTTTATAAGTTATAAAAACTTAGTACATAGCACAATCAAGTAACATAGTTACTTGATTGTGCTATGAAATGGCACTTTAACTTTTTTGTGGCAGCAGAACTGATTGTAGCGTTAGTGAGAGTTCCACCTGTGACTTATTACGTAAAGTTGTGGTCATAGTTTCAGTTGGTTTTTTTATATTTGCAACCTAAATAGTGTAAAAAAGACACTATTCTTCAGGGCACCAAACTCAGTCTGGGCGTCCAGCAGGCTATTGTTCAGAAGGTCAAACCAATATTACATGTTTTTGGAGGCGTACAGCAGAGTTCACATCCTGCTGACCCCTTCAGTACCTCATCGCATCTGTTATTGCTTGGAGTGTCTACGTTGTTAGCGGGCAATATGAGAAAGTGTCTTTTTCCAAATTGTTGTGGAGTAAAAGTTTTTAACCTGGGGTTGTTACGCCAATTTAAAAAAAAAAAGGGGTCTCTTCTCACCCGTTTCCTGCTCTCTCCCTTCCTACCTCCTGCAGGATGTTCAGATAGTGAGCACAGACGAGAGCCAGGTGTTCCTGGCCCTCCAGGAGTGGTACCAGTCGGACACGTACAACCTGTACCAGTCGGACTCGCAGGGCGTCTACTACTCCATGATCCTGGAGAACGTCCGCAGCACCAAGCAGCCGGAGGAGAGCGTCCTCATCGACATCCTGGAGGTGAGGCGCTCCGTAACGAATGACAAATGTGTTGTTTGTGTGTTTTTTTTCTCCTTCTGTTTTCTTCCTTAATAATTCATTTTTTAGTGATTGAATCTATAAGTTGCAACTATGAACACAAATGAAGCCAGATGTTCCACTGGCGGGGAACCGGTGGAAACGTCGTGACGGTGTTCCCGGGTCCTAAGCAAACAAAATGAGCATCTGATGATGTTATAAGTAAACGAACCACTTAGCCACATTTAAGGGGATAACGCTTACACTTCCCTTCATTAATCTTACTATCAGTAAATCCCATTAAAAGCCCAGAGCCACTGATGTACTTGGTCTCGTTGGGATTTATCTATTGTAGGAGAGGCTTTCACACCGTTTTTTGGGGGGTTTCTAGTAAAATGTAATATACTTTTCTCTCCTGAACCTATTTTTAATGTGTTACTCAAACAGGAGGTGGAACTCTATGATTTTTTTTAAAATTATTATTATGCTTTGGTTATAGTGTTCCTCAAACGTTTTCAGAGTTGGGACCAGTAACCCATTTAACAAACACTCACAGACCACCTAATTCATATGTGCCAAACTCAAGGCCTGGGGGCCAAATCTGGCCCGCCGTAGCTTTTAATGTGGCCCTCTACACGCCAAAATACATCAGTAAGTCCCTCTGGGTTTTCACAAATCTGAAAAACTCACAAAATCAACAGATTCCAACATTTTTATTTTTATTTTTTCAGATTTCTACTGCAAATTTCTCTCCGAATTGGCAGGAAACATTGAGTTCACCCGACTGCTGCCTCAGCCTTAGTTGATGTCAAGTTGTAGTCCGTGATTGATATGGCACATTTAGCATCAGACATTAGCGTAAATATTATAAAACTTTCTTCTAAATACTTCTAAATTAGCGCCACAGAATCTCGGATTTTGATTGCAAAACAACCCACAAAAACAACCAAGGAATCCTGGACGGAAGATCAGAGTGAAAAGATGTTTATTCATTTTAAGAATTACTTATTGAAGGCTGAAACAAACACATTTTAATGGCATTTTAACAGTTTAATGGGTTTTCTGAATACATTTTGGCACAACCGGCCCTTTAAGAACATTCAGATCTTTGAACTTGAAGTTACCCTGCAAAACATTACTTGCATGTATTTTAATACACACAACCTGAGATGAAAATGTTACCCTGAGCTCTTGTGGAATTAAACCATGACCAAATACACGCTGGAGGGCTTTGGCTTGGGATTTCCTCAGATAAATGGTAAAAAAAACCAATAAACCTAACATGTCAGACAATGTTTTCTTTCACCCTGAAGAAATCCCAGGCCTATCAGACCAAGGTCTGTGTGACAGTGGCATGCTAGGTACCGTAGTAGTGTTCTAGAACAACAAAAGTTCTGCAAATGTGCAAAAAGCAATTGCATACTGCAGCTTTAACAAAAAGAGCTTCCAGTTAGTGAACCAGATTCCACGCTGCCAGCAGCACGACAGAATGGAAGATAAAAGAAAAAACAAAAACAAAACAATAATAAACTGGCTGTGGACGAGCCAGTTTCAGAAGTCTTCAGGTTAATGTCACACATTTAAAAGAAAAAGCTCGGATGTTGTCGGTTCCTGAAAGGTAGCATATTCGCAAGAATAAATGTAACATTCTCCATCGTTAAAGGCATAAATTTACAATATTAGCATTAGGATATTCACTGAGGTTGTAAAGTGGTACATTTGTAAGAATAAGTGTGTTTTATTGCACACTGGCAGAGCAACTGGGAGGCGTCCCAATGAAATGACCAAACAACCGTAAATCTGTGAGTGAACGGCCAAATGCTCGCACTCATAACACTCCTGGCTTTAATATCTGACTTATTGTTTTGTCCTCATTTGTCTTGAGAGGCAGTATTAATAAACGGTTTAAGCAGCTTACAGTGTTGTTTTTCCACTTTTTGATCACACTAGAAATAGCAGCTAATCAGTAAAGGAGTGCCAGGGAGGGGAAAAAAAAAAAAAGTTTTACAGGGGTCGCTGCTGAAGCTAATTGCCATTTGTGTAGGAGTTTAGGATCTGTATGTTAAGCTACACATCTCCTCACATGCCTGCGTAACGGTAGCTAAGAAGCTGTTGTCAAGGACAGAATATTTGTGACATGCCAGGCGTTGATTGTCAACGTCAATTAGTTCCAATTATGCCACAAATTGGTGTGTAATAAAACACACCAATTCTTATAAATGCAGCACAACCAATTTGTGCTGCATTGTTGACGCAGCACAACTGGAGTTTGTACTCCAGCAGAATGTCTAGATTAAGCTTCACTTGTTATATTTGTAGTAGCAGCTACTACAAATATTACTGTATTATTATTTTATGTTTACAGATAAACTTGTTTAATCCTACTCTTTACCACCCATCAATCTAAACTTTTTTTTTTTTTTTTTGGCTCTGGTGGCCTTTATTTGAAAGTGCTAAGACCGCAAAGTGGGTAAAGAGAAAGAGACAGAAAACATGCGGCAAAGGTCACCAGGCCGGGAATCTTTATGTGGGCTGTGCTTAACCCCTGCGCCACCACAGCACCCCCAATCTGGACTATCTTTTCCTTTAAATGGTGTTTAAAAAGACAGAGAGGCATTGTTGCACTGCTTAGCAGGAGGAATCCCAGCTGTTTCAGCATGTAGCACATCTGCTTTGTTTCCTAGGTGCGTGGGGTGAAAGGCGTCTTCCTTGCCAATCAGAAGGTCGACGGAAAAGTGACGACTCTCATCACCTTCAACAAGGGGCGGACCTGGGAACCCCTGGCCCCGCCCGCCACGGACATGAACGGCAAGCCAGTCAGCTGCAAAGTAGTAAGTGCTCCATTTTCCAGCTTTTTTTCAACATCGGGGCAGATACAGACATCGATAACGAATCGTTCCATCTCTGCATTGAACATAAAGGGGAAAAGGATGAGTGCTGCAGTATGAGGAATGCACACAAGGCTCTTGCCATCCATCTTGCCAAAGTCGCAGCTTCGCAAGGTTAGACAGCAAAGAGCCATACGTCTCCACCCAAACCCCGTCCATATTCTGAGCCCAATACATCACACCTGGCCGGGAGGCAGAGGGGAGCACCAGTGTTCTCCTTTATTTGAACCATCGCTCCCATCTGCTAAAAAAAAAAATATGAAGGCAGGTGCAGATATGAGCCTGACGCTCGTATACCACCTTTAAGACACACACATACACACCCACACACACACACATGCCAGATCTCTGATACTGACCTTGTCATAACAATGGGCTCGCCCCATACTTCAAAAAAAAATTACTCGGCAAAATATCTGCTGTCCTGGATTTAAGTCTCCACATCTATCAGGCACAGAGAAGACTTCATTTCCAAGCGCTGACGCGACACATATTGCCTGTGTGACGCCGCGGGGCACGGCGCCTCCCGGCCGGCGGTTCGTCGAGAGAAAAACTGTAAGGCTCGATCCTTTGTCTCCCACCTGTTGGAGATCGGCTCCGGAGATTAATGAGCTGTCGGCGTGAAGATGGTTAATCTTACTGCCTGTAGAAGAAAATCCGGATGGGGAAAATACCGCTAAGCGCAATCTAGCATAAAGACGAGCTAATATCAAGGGTTTCCCTGAGGCTGAGGTCAACAGAGCTAGACTCTTTTCCTTTTTACGGCAGAACCGCCCAGCGAAGATGTCCGTCTTTGCTGAAATTTGATTGTCTACGAATGAAACGTTGAAGTTTACGATATGCTGGCTTACTGTCCTTCCTGTTTCTCCCCTGCAGCCGGATTGCCACCTCCACCTCCACCTGCGCTGGGCCGACAATCCCTACGTCTCTGGCACCGTCCACACTAAAGACTCGGCTCCGGGCCTCATCATGGGCGCTGGTGAGTGGAACCGTCTCTTTTCAGATTAAAACAGTTTTTTTTTTTCTTTTAAAGTTATACGCCTGTTTTCCCCTGAAATTACTCAAACGGTTGGAAAAACAGACGGAAATTTAAATGGAAGTTTTAGAACGTGGGTGTCTGTCGATTTTCAAGATGCAACCTGAAAGTTGTGCGCATTTGTTGGGAGGATAACTAAATGAATAAAAAATGGCCTGAGGTAGAAATCCTGCTGTATTGCTCTGTGTGGTGGCTCTCTGTAGACCTGCCTCTCTCAGCCCTGTTGCTCGTGTCTCTCCTCTCTGTCTCTGACTTTGTTTCTGTTGTGTGTTTCGGGAGTCCCCTCTTTCTGATGCAGCTCTGCATTTTTCATCTTCCCTCAGGTAACCTTGGCTCCAAACTCGTAGAGTATAAGGAGGAGATGTACATCACTTCAGACTGTGGGAAGACATGGAGACAGGTGCAGCATGCTTTGCCTGACTTTTTTATTTTTTGTACTCCAAGGAGAAACCTGGATAGATCAAATATCCAATTTTTACTTGGGTTTCTTTTAAGCTAAAAAATAAATAAATAAAAAATACAAATTGTGCTTTATGAAGCTGATCATGAGAAAAAAACTGAATTGTTTCCATTGGTAAAGTAATTTCCAGTCCTTAATGTTTTCCTGTTAAAGGTGTTTGAAGAGGAGCATCACATCCTGTATCTGGACCATGGTGGAGTCATTGTTGCCATCAAGGACACTTCTATTCCCCTCAAGATACTGAAGTAAGTATCTATTTATTACCTCTTACTTACTGTTTTAATTTCATTACAAACTGCCAGTGGTGCGCACACTTCCCCTAAAGCGCTAGTAGCGGAGTTCAGTTAGCGCTTTAGCGTATTTGCTGACTTGGAAACACTTAGCTCACTTAGCTTCTCCTAAGCTAATTCATTGAATAAACTTGGACATCTGTGTTGAAGTTTGACTTTTTAAACTTCAACACAGATGTGAAGTTTACATTTATATTCCTGCTTTTATTTTGAAGTGGGTGAAGCCTGACCTTTTCCTCTCCTTATGCATGCCCCCCCCCCCCCCCCAATAAACAGCAACAAAATAAAACATGGACAGAAGAAGATATGAACTTGAATACAATATTTAAGAGCATTATGGAACATATAAAGTAAATTGTCAGAAGTAATTGGTGCTCGAGGGTTGTGGTCTTTCAAAGACAAGTATAGTTTGAATTGAAGTTAGCGCTTTAGCATTAGATTTAGCTTAAGCTAAATACAGTGTTGGTGTTGCTGTAGTTAGCGGAGCTACTGTTTATGATTAGTGACCCCCACCTGTGCTACGTACCTTCTCCTTTTAGCATTTAAAAACTAACCAGATTTCTGCTAAGCTAATGCAGCACTACAGTCTTGGAATCCATTAGAGACAGTCACTCTTTCTCACACAGGCTATCACAAGCTTAACAGGATGCTATCTCTTTGCCCTTAAAGAGGACTGCTATGATGAAAACCCAAAGGCAGAGATGTAATGAGAAGTATGTGGCACAGCTTTGGTTCAGATGACCCTGTAGACGGACTCAGTCTTTCACCTGACCTCTGAAGGCGTTCGTTTCTAAACGAGCAGTGACAGAAAAATTTCACCCAGAGGGAAATCTCAAATATTAGTCAAATAATCCTGATTTTTTAACCATGACATAACATGACATAAAAGAGCTGTTTGTTTTATATTTCCGGCCTCAGAAAATCTGTGTTCTTGTGTAACGGCTCTGTTAAAGAGCTTCTGGATGAGGCAAAAAAAAAAGAAAAAACAGCAGCTACTCATGGAATGCAGATTTATTTTTTATTTTTTCCAGGGTTTTTCAAACTGATTTATTGCGTCTATTTTAAGCTGAAACTGTTTCGCAGTCTCAGTAAAGTGGATCATTTGTTATTGCTGCAACTCCAACTGGCGGTCGCCCCCGGTGTCAGCGATCGTTTTGCAGCCCATCTAAAGGCGTTTTTCACGCTCCGAGGCCTCCCAGGTTCCCTCCGACGTGACGGATTTCTATTTTTCAGGCTGATGTGGTTTTAATGCGGCGAGATGTAGCGTTATTTGGGAAACTAGCGGTGTGCCATTAACTTAATTTTGGTTAATTACCCTGAATGATTGCTGCTTTAGTACCAGAGATTAAGATGCTGATTGTTACAGTGTTTTAAACTTTTCCTAAATTTTTAATGCTGTATCATTTTGTGTGGCTAATTCAAACGGCAGCAAATCTAAGCTGTGCATATTAATACACACACATATAAACTTTTTATGTGCTTTTGAAAAGCTGATGGACTTGATATACACTCATCTGACACTTTATTAGATACACCTTTCTTGTACTGTGATGGATCCGACCTTCAGAATGACCCTAATTCTTCAAGGTCGCTGAACAAGAGGCAGACACTGCAACTAAAATGTTAATTGTGCTAACGCTAAAGCACTAATCGTAAACATTAGCTCCAAGAACACAAAAGGACAACACTCTAACCCTAAAGCACTAATTATAAACATCAGTTCTGCTAATGCTACATCACTACACCCAACAGGATTTAGTGGAAGCTAAAGCGTTAAGCGGTGACATTAAATCAAATTATATCTGCCCTCGAAAGACTACGACTCTGGAGATGTTGTATGTATGTTTACGTCTTCTCTACTGTTTGTGTTTTATTTTATTTTTGTATGTCGTTTAAAATAACGTTATTTGGTGGCGTAAACCGCCAACTGTCTGAAGAATCCTTCAGTCGGTAACCAAAACTTCAACACAGATGTCGAAGTCGTTCAACTGACAGATTACAAAGCAGCCACGTAAATTAGCACTCTGCAATATATGTGTCAAAGTTCATTTAGGGGGAGCTGGGTGTGCTAAATGTTTTCAGAGCTAGCTAAAGGGCTAATTGAAAAATTAGCTCCAAAATTAGCGGATTAGCAGAAGTGAGCCCATCACTACACCACCACCAGCCTCACCTGAATTTTTTATTTATTTATTTTTTTTGCGTAATTCAGGTGAGATCCATGTTTTCCGTCAAATTCTGATGATTCCAAACAATTAGAATTGTTTTTCCAAGTGCTTGGAAAAACAATCACTTGACCAGCGATTGTTTTTCCAATCTATTATTGTCCAATTTTAGTGAGCCTGTATGAAATGTTGTCATGTTTTTTTTTTTGTTGCTGCTCTATCTTTACATGTTGTTTTGTGTCTGTTTATCTCATCACCCCTCTTTCCCCAAATTACATCACAATGTTTTGGTCGTTTTACTGGGAGATGTCGAAATGGAATCGACGTTGTAGCATAAAGCCGATTATAAGATCAGTGTGCATTGATGTACGGCGCTGTTAGCTAGCTAATAAACTGCCATGTTTGAGCTAAGAAGTGATTCTTGCCCAACGGATGATCGACGATTTGAAGTCAAATCAAGACCTGAGAATGCAAGAAAACAGAAACATTTCTTAGGTTGCTGTTTTCCGTTTGATCTGACAGAATTTTTACTTTAAACAAAGTTGCGAGGGCAACAGCTTCTCTGGACCTCGTCAGCATCTGACTGATCTTACCCAGAGTTTAAGTTAAAGGCTCGCCCATCAAAGCCTCGTGATTACATAACATTTTTCTTAATCCGTCTCCGGGATCACTGTGTCTCTCTCTCTATGTCTGTCTCTCCGAAGGAAGATAGAGGCAGAACAAAAGCGCTTTAGTAATTCCAAACCAATTTCCGTCATCCGTACACCTGAGCGGTAATTCAAACAATTACAAAGCCCTCGGATTCAGCGCCCAACAGGTTGTGTTGACAGAAAAGAGACCTCCAATGTGGTTAGATTCAGCTGTTCTTTGATACATAATGAGGCTTTGCGACTGATTCCTCAGAAGCTGTTGATCTGTGCTGTCTTCCCCTCGCTGTGCGCGTTCGCTGCTGATTATCTTATTGTCGTCCCGGTAAGAGCGTCATTAAAACACACAGCCGCGTTGTGTGAGCGAGACGCTGCTTGATTCCTCATTGATCCCTCTCCATCACGCAGTCACACTTACTCAGCGCTACTGCCACTGTCGACAGCTGAAATTGTTGGCACTGTGACTAAAGGAGAGCAGATGGCTCTTCTTGTTTTATTTTCCGAAAAAAGAAAAAAAGGAATTTAATAGCAAACTGGGTATGCCTGCCTGCACAGCCGTGTTCTGATATCATGTGTTTTCTAAGCCCTCAATCGTATTCAGTCAACTGGGGTCAAAATCAAGGAAAAGGACATTTTCTGTTCAAGCTATGAGGACTTTTCTGAATTTTAACACACAGAATAGGCATGTACACAACCTTTTGTCTGTCTCCATGTAACCCTACCTTCTATATCTTCTTCTCTCTCACAAGCTACCTTCCTTTCCTCTTTCACTCCATCCTTAAATCTCCTCTTTGGTCTTCCTGTAGGTCTCCCACCATCCTCAGCATCCTTCTACTCTCCTCTGTTCATGTCCAAACCATCTCAGTTTGGCACCTCTCACTTTATCTCCCCACACATCTGACATGAGCTGTTCCTCTGATGCATTCATTCCTGACCTGGTCCATCCTCGTCACTCCCAAAGAGAACCTTTGAGAACCACGTAAACAACCTAATCGTGCTAACATCCTGTAGGGTCTTTGCATCCAGATGCTAAGGATTCTCCATTTGGGTTGACATGATCAAAAGTAACATGATATGATGCAATGCTAAGACAATTAAATAAAAATAACGTTCCACTTTGGCAACTTTTTAAATTGTAGTGTATGCAGGCTGGATGAAGACCCCACTATGTTGTTAATAATTAGCCAGAACACGGATGGTCTTCAGGGAACTAGAATGTGTCTTCTGGAGATTTTCCCTTATAATGGATCCGAGGTTTGACACCTTCTGTTAGTTTGGCCTTAGAAGCCTGACTTTCCATGCTAGCCTCATTCTAAGGCCTAGTCCACATGTAGCCGGACATCTGGGAAAACTAATTTTTATTCACATCACAGTCTGCAACAAATAATGTGCTAATATATCCACATGCTTGCTTTGACGAGATTCTTATTCAATGTTGTCTTGTGTTTATTAACTTTATATTCTAATAGGTTGTATAAAATAGTTCACCCTATACATCTGTCCACACAAACAAACAAACCTCCTACAGCCATATTTAATTCCCAACAAAAGGTTGTGGTTGCTTTGAAGGATTGTGATTGGCTGACATAGCTTTTAGCTTTGCGCTACGCTGCCCCCTATGTGTCTGGCATGTTTAAACCAACGTTCGGGGTGGATTTGTGCGGTCTGATGTGGATGAAAACTTTTCTAAAACCGATTTTGAGTGTATGATATTACTTTCTATACTGATGTGATGGAAATATGCATTTTTATAAAGACCCAGTGAAAATCAACTGGTATATAAGACGTGAACTTTTTAAACAAATACTTTGAACTTCTTGGTCATCATCACTACATCGGAGTGCGCATTATGAATATTGAATACAATAGAAACTTTATCCATTGCCACATGGACAACAACAGTTAAGGACTGATTAAAATGCAGTCTTGGTTTGATATTTCCAGTCTTCATGAATGAACACTTTGCATGATAATCAGATATTCATCCTGTTGGATGGAGTCTCACTACTGTGACTAAGATACTAAGGCATTGTTTCAACTGAGCGTTAAGGCACAGTTTGACGTCATTTGGTGCATTATTTTTTATATTTCTGTTGTAAAAGTGTCTATACCACAACATTCAGGTCAATGGTACGGTACGATTAGAGTGGAGCTTCTGGTGTCACATAATGCAATCCACTGACTGATGGACTGAAAAACGTCACTGATTGTTACAAAGATGAGACATAAAGTTAGACGTTTGGGTCTAACAACAACCGTCCAACGTCCGACTTTTGGTGGAAACGTTCCCCAGACTGCTGCGGGCCATGAAGTAGCTTACCGAACCGCAGTGACCTGTGCCATATCACTCTATGGGAGGGGTCTCAAACTCCAGTCCTCGAGGGCCGCTGTCCTGCAGTTTTTAGATGTGCCACAGGTACAAAACGCTGGAATGAAATGGCTTAATCACCTCCTGTAGATCAGTTCTCCAGAGCCTTGCTAATGACCTAATTATTCTATTCAGGTGTGGTGCAGCAGAGGCACATCTAAAAGTTGCAGGACACCGGCCCTCGAGGACTGGAGTTTGAGACCCCTGCTCTATGGAAACGAGGCATGACTGACAGAGAGTTTTGGTTGGAATAATAGTACTATCCAGTTTCTCAGTGTTGTACAGTCCTACTCCTAAGTGGTATATTTAATATTGACTAAAGTTAAAGTAAACTAATTTCTTTTCTCAGGGATCATTCAAGCTGAACATGCAGTAAAACACGACAACTTGCTTACTCACTTCAGAGTAAGACAGTATGAAGATTCAGCTCTCGGTATGCTGTGCTGGATTTTATCGCTCAGTTGCAACGTTTTAGAGTTTAATGCAAAGTATAATTTGGAAATCATTGCAATCCACTAATTATCTGCCTCTTGATAACAAGCAGAACCACACATTGCTACCTTTGGGGAAAATTAATCACCAGCCCCGTTTTAAAAGGCAATGAAGGTTATTGAGGAACTCAAAGGGCCTTGGTCACCCTTATTACAGTACAAACCATTATACTATCCTAAAATAAACTTGTAAAACTCTGAAAGTGCTTAGTAATACGACTTGAAACATCATTTCTCTTAGAGAAAGAACAGCAAATACTTTTAAATTGCCATGACGAAATGTGCTGACACCTGATTGGAAGGTCTTCCCTTGGCTCTCCTCTGTTACCAGAGCAGAAATGAAACATTAATGGTTCACTGATCCAAGAAGCCCCTGAAAAACGAGTTTGGTTTTCATCCAGAGTTTTGGGTGGAGATTCGCAACTGATAAAAGATCCCTGTGTAATTTTCTATACCACACTTTCTCTGGGACTTCTATGTTTTGATGCGACCTTTGTTCACTTCCGAGATTTTTGATACAAGAAACTTTTAGCACTTGACTTGTCCGAGTTTCTGTAGGTTGAACATTTTGTGAAATCAGCTCTTCTGATGCAGAACGGATTGCATTGGTTGTTGCAAGAGATAGTGATTAAAGTTCATTTGAACTCTTCTTATTTCCAGTACTTCCATCAGGCATTATGTCAAATAATGTGAATTAAAGCTGAAGTTAAAAGTTTTTTGGCACAAATCTGAATAGAATTTGAAATATTTGCCTTTACCTCTACTATTTAACTATTATTTAAATGTTTTTCTGTAGTACAAACTGGAAAGAAATAGCTGCAACAGCCTTCTACTTTTCTCCAAAAGGATTTTCGGCACAGATATGTGCATTCTGAAGCCAACAAAAGCGTCTTAATCATGTTTCTCAATAAAAAGTTAAACTTCTTTTTGATATGGGCTTATGCTTTTCTTTCCTTAGGTTCAGCATTGATGAAGGCAGAACCTGGAACATTCACAACTTCACCAGCACGTCTGTGTTCGTCGACGGACTCCTGAGCGAACCAGGAGACGAAACTCTGGTTATGACGTGAGTTAATAAAGTTTTCCACCAAAAGATACAAATAAAAAATAAATCTGGTTGAGAGCCTGTTACTGAGAGACACTAATCAATGTGGAACAGACTTGCTTTGACTAAGATTCTGAAATTTGACGAGTTCCTGCTTGTGTTTCCAACACAACGGAGTATTTTCTCTCTATATATAAACATACGGTTTTCCATGTGTAGCTCTCCCTTTTTCAATCATATTCTCTTTTATTTTGCAGGATCATTGCATAATTTACAGCTTATACCAACTTACCTCAGCTGGTTTGGAAGAAAAAAAATATTGATTCTCTTTTCTTTTTTTTTAAAGCTCGGTTTTCTGCGGTCTGGGAGTCGGGCGACGTGTCCTCTTTACAGAAAGAGGCAGAGGTGCATTTCTCTGTCAGAGCTCTTGAAAAACATTATGCTAAAAGGTTATTATGAGGTTCTTTTCACAGCAATGCCAAACGCTGTCTGCCCGAGCTCTCCTTCCTCACACTTTCTGCTTTCTGCTCGTTTCTAATGAGTTATCTGACAGAACCTCCCAGGCTGCAAACTATGCTTAAGTTGGGGGCTCAAGTTACTCTTCCATCACAGCGATTCTTTCACGATTTGTTGGAGCGGGGCAAGCAATTTCGTGGTGCTAACCGCAGCTGCTCTTGCACCCAATTCCCCTCAGAGCCCCCCCTCCTCTGTCTTGACCTCTAAATTGCCATTACAGTGGAGGTTGAAGGGAGAAAACAGCCCAATCAGCCTCATGGCCTTCCTTCCTGTCTGTTTCTTTTCCCTCTGACATTTTACCAGATCTGATCTGGGCATTTTTTTTTGTTGTTTTTTCTGTGTGTGTGTGTTTCTCCATGCTGGCTCTTTGCCAGCCAGCAACGTCCAGTGAGGTATGGCAGATCTGTGCATATTAAATAGGGTAAATGGTACACTTTAGAGCAACATGAAGTGTTATACTAAGGGTATGCTCAGATTTATGCTCATCCTTAAGGTAATTTTCTGAGCTGCATTAGCCTCTCTAGCCTCTTTAGCAACTTTTGCTGGACGATAAATCGTCCCAGAAGTTATCGCGATAAACGATAATAATGTTGTTGTGAAACCGATTAATATGATATAGTGGTAATGCCATAATAATGCAAGAACACATTCTCAAAGATCAGCAAGCTTTAAATTCTAACAAACATTTAACACTGGAGCTGGAAGACATTTTAAATATCCAAAATAGATAGACAAAACAAGAGGAATGAATAAAATGAATCATCAAGTCTCTGCAAGCAAAATTGTTCTTCAAACAATTTCTACTTGAGACTAAATCACCTGAATGAAGACGTTTGGCGTCCAGTTTTTGGTAGAAAGAGAAAACCAGTTAAATCATGCAAATGGAAATGATTGAGGTGATTTTAATAATGCTTCATGTGGTTGATTGATTAACTGATTTATTGCTTATTGTGACAGGCCTACTGTAGCCTCACCAGAAACACGACTCCCAACATTGACTTACCCATGAATAATTACAGATTTTCAGATCTGAACAGATATCCATGGGCATTTCCGACAAACACTTCAGTTTTAAGAGCAGCCACCGGTCCGTGGCAGATAATGGTGTAAGTGGATCCTAAACTTCCTTAGCAACAGATCCCAGAAGGTCAGGACATGAGACCACATCTCCTCCACTCTCATCCTGAATAATGCCTTTGGATGTTGCTTCATCTTTATATAACGTTCTTTCGTCATGATGGCATCTATTTTATGAAGTGCACCAGTTCCTCCTATCACAAAACAGCCCCAATACATGATGCTGCCACCTCCATACTTCACAGTTAGGTTGGCACAAGCATCCCGCTTTTGCCTCCATATGTGATGATGGTCATTACGGCCAAACAGCTTAACTTTAGTTTTATCAAACCAGGGAGACATGTCTCCATACATGAACGTCTTTGTCCCTGTGTGCGTTTGCAAACTTTAATCTGGCTTTTTGTGTTTCTTTTTGGCTTCCTCCTCGCTGACCAGCTCATTTTAGAGAACAGGTTTTACTGTGGATGGTGACACAGCCTCATCCACAAAAGTCTATTTGCACATTTCAGACCAAAATACATTCGTTTCTGGGACTTGGAACCGTCTCTTTCCTGAGCGCTATGATGGTTGGACATTCCAATTATATCTATATTTGCGCATAATTGCTTGAAAAGGGTAATGCCACACTGTTGAGAGAGATATCAGTGATTCTGTAGGTAGTCTTTTGATCTGTCAGACATTAATAAAACAAATCTCTGACATATGTTTTCATTGTGGCATTTAGCCAAATAATGTTGGTAATTCAAATTGATCTAAAACAAGAGATGTTTGGTTTGATTTAACTTCAGAAAAGGTGTTAAAAAAAAGGTGTATGTTTTTTTTCTTCTTTTTGAGGTATATAAACTTCCCATTTCAACTGTACATTTTTCAGATAGGAGAATGGTATGAAAGGGGGGGATACTTTCCCCATGGCACTGTAAATACAGTTTCTTCCATAGTTATTGGAGCTCCAAGTAAAGATGGCTAAAAAGCCTTAAATTCATGTTTAAGGAGCCAGTATCCTAGGCTCACACTGAACATTATTTTTACATCTGGCTTTTAGGTCCAGTATATTTATTCAGCGGGGAACAAATCCAGTGGTAATTGGAGTTTCTTAAAACTTCTAATGACTTTTACTTTCCTTGGTGTATAAATATGATGTGACACAGAGGTCCATTTATTTTAGCTATTAGCCTACAGGCTGGACAGAGACCGCTATTTATCTCTGCAACACACAGAGTGAGCAGGAGGCTAAGGGAGATACAAAAAAATCTTCAAAGCTGTTGGACACTTTCAACAGAAAGCCGCTTATTTAGATCAACAGGTCTCAACGTCGATTAAACACAATCTACATGTCGACAGGTTATTTGTGGGTGATGCTCTACCATGAGAAACGTAAATATTTAGAGGGGAACAAAAGATACATTTTTGGGAAAGTGCTCTAAAAGCAGGAAATGGATGATGGCGCGGGGAATCCTGGGTAAATACAACCAAAACAAATAGCGAGTCTAACTCTGGCAAGAGAAATAGCCTTTTGGTCTTTTACCAGAGACAAAAGAGAGACCCTAACCACTAAAATCTGATGTTACTCATTTTGTTTACATTTCATGAAGAAGGAGGTTGCGCTCAGTGTCGTCTTCTGACGTTTTTGTGCTGTTTCCTTCAGTGGTTCTTGGTGCAGCGCCACCACAGGCGAGAAGGGAAACAGGTTTTGTCTTTCACGGTGGTGTTTAAAAGTGAACCGCAGCAGCTTAAAATGTAGCAAATGTTGCAATTTTGGTCCCTAATCAAACCGAGTCTACCGGACTATCAGGTGTGAAAACCAATACTTTATGGCTTTTTAGCAGTAATCTTTTTATTTCCCCTCTACATTTGAGCTAGATTGATAACATAAAACCCAAATCTTTGACAAGACTTGCAACATATTCTACTACTAAAATGGTTGATTTCTTGACAATCCTTTGGCGTTGACAACCTGGCAGAAATTCAGTAGAAAGCATCCTCAGACTATAACGTCAAACTTTCAAGACCTCATATCTCTCTCTCTCTCTCTCTCTCTTTTTTTTGGCATCTCCTTCTTTTTGCTAATCCCTCCATCAGGAAAGTTAACTGAAGTGAAACCTGTCACATCATCTCAGACTACACGGCCAGGTTCACAGATAAGGCCAATCTTTCAGCTGTAATCTGTCGAGAAGGGCAAAGAGAAGACCACAAACACTAGGACACACACCAACACACAGACTCTTACACCGACAGAGACAGGGGACAAGAGGCTTTGGCATATAGGTTCACTCACAATTACCTCCCATGTTGATGGGTTGAATGCGCACACACACACACCCACGCGCACACGCACACACGCACACACACACACAGATATATGTTCCCCATCTGGCTCTGGAGAGATAGGGTCGAAGGGGAGTTGAGGGCAGCTCCTGTCTGAAAGATTAGCCTGGCTCTATTTCTTAACCATGGAGTTTCGATTTTTTGACGCCACAGTCTGCCATCCCATAATGAAGTCTTTGAGCGGTGACTTAGCACCAAGGACAGGTGGAGGGGAGGGTGGGTGTTGGTGGCAGAGCAGAGCTAATTCAGCTCTCGTACTAATGACAGCTGGTCAGATCAAAGACCGGACAGACGAAGAACGCCGATGGAAACAATGTGTCAGAAACACGCCAGATCATTATCCCAGCTCACTCTTCGTTCCCCGTTCTCCTGCAGGAACTTCTTTGCCAGAAAGATTTCCTCTGAAGCGCCTCCGCATCCGATATCTTTTGGCACCAGAAGCTCCCCCCATTAAAAAAAATAAAATAAAATGATAAAGAACCCAACCCGCGCTGGCGTTTTTCCTCTGTGTTTCCTTAATGAGACGATCCGTTAATGGCCGTCGAGTTTGTTTTCGCTCGGCTCTCTTCGGAGTATTGTTTGTCAACTGACAGAGCTCTAGAGGCTCTGAAGTGCCAACTCACCACTGAAGCACCAAGATGCTAAATTAACTGAGGCTGGTGGGAATCAGATAAAGCAGTAAGTCTCGCTTTAAAAACTGGAGCGAATTAATTTGAATTTGTGTGGGAGCGGATTTGGACGGGAGAAGGAAGAAGGCAGTCAGCATAGTTTAGGAATTCATTAGCAAGTATGTGTGGGCCTCTAGAAATCACTTGAGCCATTTGATTTCACCTACATTGACCATGTAGTTGATTAATTTGAAAATAAATTTGCTTAATGGAAAAATTCTAGTATTTCAATGAAAAGTTTTGGTTCTAGGATGAGGTGACTGTTTTTTTGTGGTCCTATCAAAATTGTTTTGGTTTTTTGCAAAACCGCAATGGAAACGGTGTTTCCGCTTCACACGAGTCACATGATCGACAACTAGATGTTACTACTGGCGAAAACCACAAAGAAGAAAACAGGAAGTGGTTAGAGGATGATGGTACGCCATGTTTTTTAAATGACGTATTGCGTGAACTTAATCACGTGAATTTAACTGCGTTTATTTAAAGGAAACGCCGCAACTGTAAAATTGTGTTTTTTCAACATCAGCAGAATATAGACAAAATGTGTAATGGAGACGAGTGACAGTTAATGTACATTAATTTGAGTAAAAACTTCAGTGAGTTGATAGCAGAGCAACAGACTCGATGCCTTGCCAAAGTATGCATGAACAGTTTCATCTAATGTCACGTCAGAGCCACAAGCATCCGTTTGTTTTATCCATATTTTATATTATAGACCAGATCAATGAGGCACAATTTTGTGAGGAATACGTTTTTTCTTAACTCATAATCGGCTTCATACCAGAGCAGCGAGAACAGAAAGACTGGATTTTGCTTTTCCTACTTCGTGTTGCTTTTGTGGTTTCAAGGGGTTTGAATATTTTCAGACAGCAACAGGAGAGGAAATGAGGAAGCGGCTGGTATGAGTCGACAGAAACTCATCCATCACGTCGTCTTTAACGATGTCAGTGCAGACGGTATTAGTCATGCTTGCTTTGCTCTCCTCATCAAGGTGATGGTGGGCCACCGCTGGCAGACTAACATATGCTGGAGTCACTGACTTGAGTCACATCAGTCTGTTTTTAGAAGCGACGCTGCAACCGCAACGGGAAGACAGCTTACTGTAGCTCCCGAATGGTGACGGGGCCTGTGTTGGATTATAGAACAGCACCATCTAGTGGAGGGATGCCGCGTGTGTGTCAGGGAGACTTTATTACTCTGGAGCTGAGTGGTTTCATTTTATGACAATTTTATCAGGGAAATTGTAGACAGGACTAAAAAAAAACAAGTGTAAATTTCTGCCAAAAAATATTTAGATTAATCTCAGAAATTTTCTAGACGAAACTTGGAACATTTCTGAGTTTCTGACGTTGAAAGTTTGCCAGAAGAAACTCAAGATATTTTGAGAATAATTTCAGAAATGAAAATGTTCACATTTGCAGTTTTTCAGTGTTATTTCTGCGTACTAGCCAGGCAACAACCTTTTATTGACGAATTTGCTTTTGTGTCTTTGTGCAAAGACTATAAAGTAAGTCTAAAATTTTCTGGGAAAAGTTCATACATTTTAGATTAGTCTCAGAAATTTTCGAGAAAAAGTTGAAAACCTTTGACTTCTGAAACACTGGAAAATTTCTTGAGGTTAATCTCAAAATTGTAGGTTTTTTTTCTAGCAAATTTTTGACTTTTCAAGCTCAGAAATGTCCAAGTTTCTCTCTAGACAATTTTACTGATTAATCTCAAAAGGTACTTCTCTATTCTTTGCTTTTCTTATCTACACCGGCCCAAATACGCCATCGTACGTTTTCTTATTGAAGCTCTTTCTTTTTATCTTGATACTTTTTAATTATTGATGAATAAAAACAAAATTATGGAAGGACAGATAAAGACCACTCTGCCCTGAAGTAACAGTAAATAATATTGAATGTGTGTGTGTGTTTTCAGTGTGTTTGGCCACATCAGCTACAGGTCGGACTGGGAGCTGGTCAAAGTGGACTTCAGGCAGTCTTTCCCCCGTCAGTGCACTGAGTTGGATTATGAGTCCTGGCAGCTCACAGACCTGCAGGTAAATCACACTTAAAGCCACGAACACAACATTTGTTTTATTTCCCCCTATAAATACAGCTATTTAATAGATTTTCTGACATCTAAACTATTTTTGAGGATGTAGGAGTGGAGAAAACTTTATCGTGTTAGCTCGTGTGAATGTTTTTCGGTGCGCTCGGGTCGCCCTCAGGGGGAAAAGTGCATTATGGGACGAGAGCGGACCTTCAGGAAGCGGAAGGACAGCGCGTTCTGCATGAAAGGAAAGAGCTACACCTCGGCTCTCACCGCCACGCCCTGCCAGTGCACCGACAGCGACTTCATCTGGTGAGCGGGCCACTGAAAAAAAATGAAACGCACAAAAACAAAGTCTCTGATTGTAACTGTGCCTCTAACCGTTGTGCACATGCAGTGATTACGGCTTTGAGCGCTCCTACACGGAGGGCGATCGATGCTTCCCGGACTTCTGGTTTGATCCCGAATCTCCCCCAGAGAGCTGCCACCTCGGACAAAACTACCAGTCTAGCACTGGGTACGTTTCGTATTTAATAAAAAAAGCTTGTGTTTGTTTGTTTGTTGTTCTTTTACCCCTAATTTCATGCTATGTGTTAATAAGACCAACACCTAGTGGCAGCAACTCAAATTTTGAAGCAAAAAAAGGGGGAAAAAAATCAGATTTTCTTTTTTACATGATGTGTTTTTTTTTGTTTGTTTAGCTAATGTTGAGCAATAAATGACATCACTTAATGTTTAATTGTCTATTATTAATCAGTGCGCTGGAGTAGTTCTGTCATTTATTTTTAGATATTTTCTATTCTCAAAGTTTAATTCCTGATTTTCTGGGGGAACAACTTCATTTATTAAAATTTCTTTCTATATGACAACCATTCCTTCTTGTTTTGGATGCCGTGTACCTGGACTAAGTTTTTTTCAGTGGTGATATATTATTGAATTACTGAATGAGTTGAACATTTTTAGTACAGGGTTTATTTCTGTACTGAGCGACAGAGACAGCTTAAAGTCAAATTCCTGATGCGTTTTTGGACAATAAGTAGCTTAGAGTTAGCTAAAGTCTGAAAGTAGCAGAAACCAGAGTGGCTTTGACCAGACAGACGTTTATAATACTTAGGATATTAGCTGTTAGCTTGTTTTTACGGTCGCTTAGCATTTTTTTTTCTTTCATTGTTCTCCGTTGTGTTTCAGCTACAGGAAGGTGATATCGAACTCTTGCGAGGGAGGCCTCGACAAACAGCAGAGCGCCAAACAGCACAGCTGTCCTCTGCTGCCCCCTAAAGGTCTGAAGGTCAGCATTAAAGGCCAGATGCTGGCCGTGGCCCCTGGCGATGACATCACGTTCATCGTCCACCAGGAGCAGGTGTCGTAAAAAAAGCCGACTTCTCCCTTCTTCTCCCTCCGGCATTTCCTCTGCAACCGGCTTACGGGTCGTTTTGTTCCCAACAGGGCGACACGAGCAGCACCAGGTATCAGGTGGACCTCGGCGACGGCGTTCGAACAATTTACCAGAACCTGACGGTGACCGACGAGCCCATCCAGCACCGCTACGAAAAGCCCGGCGTTTACAAGGTGACGGTGAAGGCGGAGAACATTGCGGGACATGACGAGGCCACCATGTACATCCAGGTCACAGGTCAGTGTTTGACCTACTCTGTGACCTTTAAATTGAACGTATTTAGTTGGTGTTTTATTCCTTTCCTCAGTCTGACAGCTGTCTTTTGTCAGAGGTATTAAACCTAAATGCTTCATTCCTTCTTTTATTCACACCTGGGAGTGTTCAACACTGCAGCAGAGAAAAATAAACCTGTGTAGCAGTCAGTAAAATAAATACCACTTTTCAGCAACATCGTTCCTACAAGGAAATGCTGAAATAAAAAATACAAAACAGGTTTGAGGAAGTAAAAATTCTAGGAAGTTATTAAAAGCTAATGCTAGCATTCTAGCAATTCTGGATGAACAAAATGGAAATGTGTGCAGTGACTCCTGATTGTTTCCATATTGTAGAAAAAGTGATGTAAATCAGTTTAAGTCTGATGTTCTGTCCTGAGTTTTCACAACAATTTGACTTTTTTTGCAGTTTATAAAAAAAAAAAATCAAACCTCTAGACTCGAGTTTTTCAAAGTCTTGGCCGCCAGGGGGCGCTAGGTGAGCCTCAGTAGGTTGGAGGAAAGATGAGGAAGAAAAAAAGCTAATTTTCTCATTTTAAAATTTAATTTTTTAAAGAATACAATCAAATCTATTTACCAATTATTATAAAATTTAAGCTAAAATAAGTTATTGAAATGCTCAGCTTTCTGATTGGCTGCCTGTCAAATGTATCAAGCTGCTCTGCTCCTCAAGCCAGCAAGCGCAAAATGGACAAGTTTGTGAAAAGAGATAGACCAAAGGAACAGAACAGAACTCATTGCCTACTAAAACCAGAAGGCATGAGGCAGCATTTATGCTAAACAAATATTAAATAGTGAATAAAAGTGAGAAAAAGCAAAGAAAAACATTCCAAAAGTCCATGAGCCGCGGAAATGCCGCCACGTTCTTTTGAAAGAGGTGCCGTTTGATCTAAAGTGTTTTTATTTTTTCACCAGTCAGATCGTCCAGGGTTCCTGTTCAGTCCTTTTTATGCGTCACTGTGACCTCAGGCAACACGTTGAACTCAAATTGACCCGCTGTGCTCATCGGTGTGTAAAGACGGCAGGGGACACGGTGTCAGTCTTGCTGAATGTGGCTTTTTACGTTTAAGTGTAACAGCTGGTCAGTAGAATAAGAAAGGCAGTGAGGGATTTTCCATTCAACAGTTTTTTGAGTGAATAAAACCCCCCAACTATTTCCTGTGCAGAGCCTCTGCAGGAAGTTCACCTGGAAGCGGTTCCCATTGCCAGGAGAAACCATGTAGTCAACCTGACGGCCATAGTTCTTCCCACTACAGCCAACCTGACCGTCTTCTACTGGTGGCTCGGCGACGGCCCTAAGGTAAAGTTGGAAATATTCAGCTGTTGTTTTACAAGTGCTGACTGACAGAAACCTATAGGCGCATCTTAAAGGGGTGGTGTTATGTAGAATAACACCAGCCCTATGTAAAATAACACTACATTTTGTAGTGTTGTTCCCTCATCAAAAACATACCTGAAGTGTTGCTTTGATTATTTCATGAATGTTTGAGAAATCCTTTGATCTCCATGGAAACCATCCACCTGTGCAAAACGCCTGGGTGGACCTAGCCCCGCCTTTCAGACGTTGTTAAAGGCTTAATAGAGGAGCCGTGTTGCGATGACTTTCTGAAGGCGGAGTTTCAGAAAGGGCTGGAGTTTCTTAAAGAGACAGAGGCCCAATTTCAAGGAACTAAATTACAAAGTCACATTTCTTTTAAGTTGTATTTGATATATGTAGCATTTTTATAGCAACTGAAGGTAACACAGTTACTTGATTATCATATAAAATGTGCCAGAAAAACATACCACACTGCCCCTTTAAAAACCTAAAATACCATAAAAAGTTTCATATTTTCAGTCTCTCATTTCAGAAAGTGAAACTCATGTATCACATAAATTTATTGCTGAAATATTTCAAGCCAGAAAGGTCTCAGAAAATTAGATTCTTAGATAACAATCAAAAAAAGGAATTTCTAATGCATATATGTTATGTATTGGCCATAATATCGACTGTGAATATTTACACCAAAAAAGAGCTTCTGGGCTCCTTCAACTCATGAAAAAGCAGCAGTTGATGTTAATGCGAAGTATATCAAACCTCATTTTGGCATATTTAACGCAGCATAACGATTTAATAATGTTTGAATGTATTAAAACTTGGTTGATTGATTATGAGGTTTAATACCCAAGTTCTTGGTGTGCTAGTTTGTCTTGTTCTTCCTGTCGTGTAGCTAACATTTCTCCCTCTCCCAGCCCAAACTGACCCTCCAGAACAGCCTTTTGACCCGTTTCCCCGAGAGCGGAGAGGTTTCCGTCACCGTCCAGGCGTCCAACGGCCGATCCATGGTGCAGGACACAAAGATCGTCAGAGTCTATGGTAAGACAATTAATATCTTGCACTTAATGAAGCGTCAAGGTAACGATGGTTGCGTGTGCTTTTCCATAATAAGGACTTAGCTTAGCTTTGTGGCCACATAATACTAGATTGGTTTACTTAATAACTTTAAAACAGTGTCTGTTTAGTATTACATTTGCAACCATTTCAAACAGCGGTGTCCATATTGCGGCGCGGGGGCCTTTTGCAGCCCTCTGGAGGATTTTGCACAGCCCCCCAACCTCAACGCAAATAGGTGGTTGATGCAAATGGATGAGTTTTCATCTTGCAGTGCAAGATTTTTACAGATAAATAACTTACTAAAAAAAAAAAAAGAAGATTTTTTTTTTTAAGATAAATAACAAATTACTAAACAAAATCAAGATGTTTTTTTTTACAGATGAATAATATCACGTTTTAAAAGATCAAGTTTTGTTACAGATAAATAACATCTTCATGAAATGAGTCAGGATTCTTTTACTGGTGACCTGTTGTGTCATAACTCATTCGTGCACAACCTTTTTTTTATGTTTTGTATCTGTAATTAATTTAAAAAAAAAATTGCTTTCATTTATTATTGAGCAGATAAACTTAACAAAAACAACACAAAACGTTTGTATTGAAAACCTTTTTTGGCCCATGAGAGCTTTTCAGTGTAACGAGTTTGGATGCCGCTGATCTAAATTTTTACATTTGAGTCCTTATTAAAGAGAAACAAATTCAGTGGTAATTAACTCGCTCTCCTTCCAGACAACTTCCAAGTCATCCCGCTGAGCTTCAGCAGGAACCTGGACCGTTTCAACCCCAACATCCCGGAGTGGAGGGACGACGTCGGCCAGGTGGTCACCAAGCTCCTAGCCAAGGTTCGATCCCTTCACTTCACCTCATTTCCAGTCATTTTCTTTGTTATAGACAACGTTGATGTTTCCGCTGGATCACTTGGTTGCTTTGCAACGAAGCGAGACGAAAGTTTAAAAACAAAATTTCAATGGTTGATGGTGATGAAGTATGAAAGATGACCAGGAGAGGTGTTGCTCTGTCCTTTATTGTTGGATTTTTGTCGTCTATTTGCCCAATTTGACAAAATCTGTTATCAGTCCAGCAGCAGCGGCTTTATATATTTTTCAGGGCTACAACTAATCGATTATTCTGACGATTAATCGAATGAAAGAACTGACACAATCTGCATATTTTTCATTATCTACCAAAGTTTATTTTTATAATATGAGAAAAACATTTTAAAAAATGCAAATAAGCCGATAACTCAATTATTTGTTTATTTGGTCTGCGGGTGTTAACTAAAAAGAATTGCCTAAAATGCAGTACCATAGCATCAACATAGTGAACGCTGGATCATTCGTAGCAAATGATGAATCTGCAGCAGAGGATTGATCTGTTGACTAATTTTTAGTCAATAATTGGACAGCAGGAGGCATTTTATGGGAAAAACTACTCCACTTCAAGAGAAGCTTAGAACATATGTACAGACAAGGAAGGTTTTTCATCTTTGTGTAGTTTTAGCTTCATTACTAAATTGGTGTAAAAATTTTCAAATACGTTGAGCTGAAATTTGAGACACGGCAAAGCTGAGCAGTTTTTATTTTTTTGTAGAATGTGCGATTGTTGTGCTGTCGGCTTCCTGCTGACCAGCCTTACACCGTTCTTTGTGACCACATGTCCTCAGACCACAGGCGTACCTCAGGACTCTCTGGTTACCGTGGTGAACCCAGGCCTCCCCACGACGGCCGACCTGTACGTGTTGCCGCTGGACTCCAAACCAGCCAAGGGCAGCGTATTAGTAGATAAGGTAGATCCACACAGACCCGCGCAGTTTCTCCCAAAACATAAAGACCCGTTGAGTGTAATCGCAGCTCTAATGCAACGTTCTCCTTCTTAGCGTATCCCAGCGGTGGTTCAAGCGGTCAGCGACAAGAACATCAGCTTCATGGTCCGAGGCGGTCTGCGGGTGTTGGTGATGTTGGCCGACCCGAACGCAGGTAGACCCTGAAATCTACCGACGCTTTACTTTGTGTTTGTTTCCACTGTAGTTTATCGTTCAAGCTATAACAAACAGCATGCTAATGATTATGTCCATTGAAGAGGTTTAATTGCTAATGACTCGATAGCTGCGGCGGCAGAGAGTGGTGCGTTCACCAGACGTTCCCAAACACAAATAAAACCCTTTCCCTGTTGCGACCCAATGAATCGTCTCCACTTTGAGGCCGCCGTGCTGTCCTGTTCTCCCAGACACCTCTCACACTTTCTCATCAACACTAGCAAGTTTCTGCTATGGCTTCTACATGACGTCGGTCCCTTCTTCTCTGAAACCTGCGCATTTGTTTGTCACTCTAGGCTACCACGGAGCAGCCGGAGGTCCAGGTGTCTGGGCGCTGGCTGTCATATTCCTAATAAGCGTCGTTGGCACTGGCTCGTTCATTCTGTACAAGTTTAAAAGGTGAGCTTTGTCCTGGTGTGAAGTCACTTCCTGTTGGTCTGCACTCGACCACAGCCAGTAGCATGATCTGAGTTTTAACACAAAACATCTACTTTCTTGACGTATGAAAGGCTGGTTATATTTATAGATGCACAAACCTATTTGGAAATCAAAAAGACAATGGCAGCGGTGAAGTAGTTTTTCAAAAGGTGTTGCAGTCCGGCCTCATTCAGAGAGGTCATGGAGGTCGTGGTGACATCACCCCACCTCCCAGTGACGGGGGAATCAGAAACACGTTTACATAAGACAAGTTGGACGTTTGTTAACACTAAATAAAGGTCTTGTCATGATTCAGTTCCAAGAATGTATGTTAAAAAATGTCTTCAATCGGAGGCTTCTTCAAATACACTGTAACACAGACTGCTACAGGAGATCTCTCCTGCCCTACAACCATTACCAATTACAACAAATGCAAATAATTCTACAGAATAATTGAATTTTTGCAGCAGATTTTTATAGTTTTATTAAATTTTGTTTGCTTGATTCAAAAGCATTATCTGAAACCCGCTGGTAACCGTTGCTTTATTGCCCAAACTATTGCCCCCCTTCTTCCTACCACACACTATAGTTTGCATGAAATTTAGCGTCGATAACAAGATCTTATGAACTGCATGCACTTTTAATTTATTTCCCCCCACAACAGTAGCTCACTAATGACCCCACAGCCCCTGAGCGCGGAACACGAATATCCACCGAAAAGTCACCTGAATGAAAACCTGCCGTTCGGTTCTCCAGCCCCGTCTCATTAAAAACAAACTACTATCCCACAGTCCTTGGCCTAGGACTGAGGACCCCTATCCTCCACTGTTTTTCAGAAAGCTCCCCGGCAACCGCAACATCTACGCCCAGATGCACAACGAGAAGGAGCAGGAGATGACCAGCCCCGTCAACCACAGCGAGGACACGCAGCACATCATCCAGGGCGAGGAGTTCATCGACGACGACCTGGACTCGCAGACTCTAGGTAACGCGGGAGGCAGCCCCGCCTTCCGTTCTCTTATAAGGACTACCACTAACCACTGCTACTAAAACAGCCAGGCCACTAACTCCAGCAGCTAACACACACCAAGGTACTGAATGACTTCACCCGTTTTCTTTTAATATTTTAATGTTGTCAGTCTGTTTTTTAAGGCACTTCAGTCAATTGATTATATGTACAGGTGCATCTCAGTAAATAAGCATGTAACCTATTTAATTTCAATTAATTATTTAGCTTAATTTCCCTAATCAATAAAGTATTTTTGAATTTTAAAAAAAGTTGTGTTGGTTTTTTTAAAGTTTTGCTTGTGCTTGTGTTTTACAACTCCATTTTTCCTTCCACTCAACTTTCCGGTTGTTGTGGCAGTGTGCAGAGAACCGGCTTCGTCAGCGTGACTTTTTGAGGTTTGCCCTATTTGTGCATGGTATCGGTGACTGCTAAAAAAAAAAAAAAAAAAAAAGGTTTTATTAGTCTTATGGATTATTCAGATTTTTCAAAAAAATGTGAATTTGGGAGTTTTTCTTAGACGTGAGCCGTAATCATCAAAAGCAGAAGCAAATCATCAATAAATACTTGAAATACGATGATCGTGTTTATCCTTTTTCAAAATAAAAAATCCAAGCAAATTAACTTTGCAGTGAAATTTATTGACTTATGAATCATTTATTGAGATGTGCCTGTAGTTTTAGCATGCTATGCTACATAGTTAAATGTTTTCTTGTATTTGACTGATGTTTATTTGGTTGAGATGTGTGTTCACATGGTTACACTCTTTTGTTTAGAAAACTCCACAAAGTACCGTTTACACCCTTCACTGTGATTTCTGCAGTTCATTTGTTAGCCTATTGTTAATTCGTTTGCACATGTTGTTTTTTCGTCCCCCCCCCCGACCTCGTCTCCAGGCAACCACTCGGGTGTGATCCTGAGCATCAACTCCAGAGAATTACACGGTTACCTGAGCAGCTGATGGCTGACAGGGCAACGCTGACGGGCTAGCCCAGCCTAGCCGAGCCAGCTAACAAGCACAGGGACTCTGACTTCCTCTTCCTCCCCTCCCCCGCCTCTCTCTCTATCTCTCTCTCTTTTTTTGTTTTTCCATCCACGTTGGAGACATCAGATCTACCCGACAGCCTCTTCCAACCCAACGTTTCGGCGATCTGTTTGAATTTTTTTGTATTCCACGTCCCTTTCTTCTCCTTTTCAGTTCATCTCAGCTCTGAAGAAGTGTTTAAGGTTCACCTGTTAATTTATGTATCAGTGCTTCAAAAATGTGCTGAAGTAGCACAACCTCCCTTACTGGTTTTAACTGATAAGATGGTTGATCGGTGCAGGCCAGCAGCGACTGAAATCAGGCCTCGCAAAAGTCTTACCTTTACCTAAACCTTTATTATTAATATTTGTCATGTTGCAGCTATGAACTTCAGTGTATTTTATTGGGCGTTTATGACACAAAGTAGCGTATATCCTCCTGACTACCATGAAAAAGAGTTTTTTTCTTGTTTTTTTTTTACTTTCCAAATTGTGTGGATATTTGAACTACGGGTAGTCACGAGGATGTTTGTGAAGTAGAAAGAAATGATACACGACTTTTAATTTTTTAAAGATCAAACAAATCGATTATTTGCAAAACCACATTTTTCTACAAGGTTACATGGAGAACATCTGTGAGAAGAAAAGCTTCTCCATTTGACTTAAATCGTTACTTGGACTGGGCCACTCTTAACGTGTGAGTGTGCGTTCCTGTAAACCGTCCCGTTGTAGCTTCAGTGGTAAGAAGAACGTCTTCCCTAATGTCACAGGCTGTTTTCAAAGCCTACGATTTTTTTTGTCGCCGTTTTTATCTGCTCCAGTCTTTCCCTTTGCGGCGTCCCCCACAGCATGACGCTGCCACCGCCATGTTTCCTGCTGGCGCGATCAGAGAGATGAATTGTTTTCCTTCTACTTCACATTACGCAACAATTTAAGTTGGTGTGTTAATAATACATTGAAGTTTGTGGTTGTAATGTGCCCAAATATAGAGCTTTGAAGGGGTAGAAATACTTTTCCGAGGCACTGTATGGTTATGTTTGAGCCATGCTGGGGTAGTGATGTTAAATGAAAGATGAGCCCGCTTTTAGTCCTTTACTTACTTTTCTTCTCCCCCAAAGTTAGCACTCCTCTCTTTTTACAAGGCAATAATAATCTCAATGGAATGTACAGTATAATAAAAACCCTTGTGAACTTGCATCTGAAGGGAATAAGCATGCAAACACAAGAGGGCGGTGTTGCACTTTTTTGGAATTTCCACTCACAGGTACTTCTCACCTCCTTGGGACTACACCATTATGTCCACATAGCTTTGATCTTTCTTCCCCCCCCCCCTTTTCTACGTCACCATTGTTCCGGATCCTTGTTTAAAATCGTATGAATATCGATGTGCGGTGTTTCAATTGAGTATCGGCTCTCGTCTGTCCCATGGTGCCTAAGACGGCAGACTTCGATCTGCTCTGTGACATTTCTCTGCCATCGTGTTATTTGTGTTTTAACTCTCCCGCGGTCTCGGGAGGAGCGCGGTCAAACAGCGGGGCGGGAGGGGCGACGAGAGGTTCCCGAAACCATAAACACACACACAAAACGTAAAAAGGTCGCGCGTGGAGTCGCCGCACAGGGTAAAAAGCTCGCGGCTTCTCAATCGGCCCCATTTCTGACCGCGGGAGCGTTAAAAATGAAAAGAAGAAGAAGAAGAAAAAAGAATGGCCCTTTCTGTTCCTCCTCCTTACACGTTGTGGGTCGGAGCGGACTCTGTCCCCTGGAGACGAAGGTTGCGACATGAGGAGAAAGGGGGGGGGTAAGTCGACGTATTCTGTATCAGCCTATATTAGGCGTAGCCCACGGTGAAATCTTGTCTCTTTAAAGGTTTGGTTTTGTTGTATGTAAATGTGTAAATATGAACAGCGATTTCCACTTTGTATATATTCCCATCAACGTGTGTGTTTGTGTTTTACACGACTACCAAAATAAATCTTTTTTTTCCCCCCCTTTCTCCTTCTGCGTTGATTCGCCAATGGCTTTCCTAATGACGATATTAAAAACAAATGTTTTCGGTTTCGATGTCATCGCTTGCTTTCCCTGTATCCATTTTCAATATGACTGTTTTCGGATCAGGAATATTTCACACTTATCGCTAACTGGAAGTAAGACTGTCATCTCCAAAAGGCGCTGACAGCTACTGTATACAGTCATTATTATGTATATGGATATTTTTGATACACAAGCTCATTTTCTTTTTCTGTTGACCTCTTGCTGATGACTTTTTGTGCGATTGCTGGCACTAACTGGTTTTACGAAGTATGACACAGTCCAACGAAAACCTTACATTTGAAGGCCTTTGCAGACCACCAATAACCAGCAGCAGCTGCGTTTCCACTGACCATAACATTTTGAATTAGAAAAATAAATTCGCTTAATGGAAACGCGAAAAATTTAGAGAAAGAAAAGAAAAAAAATCATGTTTTTTGCTAGAAAACACTGGAACTATGATGAGGTGGTCTTCTGACCAAACTATGAAAAATATTATTTCACAACACTGCAATGGAAAAACATTTTTTTACCCATCACATGATTTATGTTATCAATAACCGGATGTTACAACTGATGGAAAAGACGAAGAAGTGGTAGAAAGTTGATGGCACAGAATGTTTTTTTTAATAAACAAACTTAATTTACTTGATTTAAACTGCTTTCTTATTTAACGGAAACACCAAAATTGTGAAGTTGTCAGTGTTTTTTTTTTTTTTAGACATTAGCTAACATTAGGTTTTGCGCACATCTGTTACGGAAACGCAGCTACTGTTGTCACGACCACTCTTGGGGTTTATCACGTATTGAATACGGCACATTACATTCGCTTGTTTACACCTTAGATCATCTTTTGTACATATATTCTGCTCATGTTCCAGTTAGTTTTCGTAGTGAGGTGTCGTCATTGTATCAATGTTCCTTTAAGCAAGAAGGGGGGAACGTGAGGGGTTGTGATATTCCACTGTATTAGTCCAGTGAGTTTCACGGATGATGACACTGACGTTGTGATTTGTACCACGCTGCTTTTTTCTTTGGTTGCGTTTTCTATTCGCTGGTTTGTTTGATCTCTTCGTTTGTGTGCTGTCTCTTCAGGAAGCCTAATGCACTGAACCTGCATCCTGAAATAAATCACTCCCATAACTTGTACGTGTGTCTGAACTTTATTGGGTCAATCAGCCTTGTCACCTGGTACCGTCGCACGGGCATCTATTTGCCCCCCCCCCCCCCCCCGAGATGAAACACATTTTTATATTTATAAAAGTAAATTGTAAAATTGGGAATCCCCCCCCTTATTATAATTATAGCACATAATTTTGTGGTGTTTTGATAATCAAAAACTTTTTTTTTGTTGCTTTTTTCAAATTTACATTTATTGATGCTTTGGTGGGACAAACAGTGCAGAAACTGGTAAAAAAAAAAAACAACAACAATGATGTCAATTTGGTTTTTATATAACATCATTAATTATAATTTATTGAGACACCTATAAGTTAAAATTCTTACCAGAAATTTTACAAGATAACCAATACATGATAAGTGTCCACCTCTACTGCATAGCAATGTAAAAATTGAAACCATGACTAGTCCTATATTACAGACATAAGTATAAACATAGGAACAATTATGTTGGGAAAAAAACCCCAACATATTTACTAGGCCGTTGACAGTGTCTGAAACGTGCAGGTGATTAATAAATGATTAGACAAATTGACCTAATTTACAGGTGGTACAGAGGAAATGCCCTGGAGGAGATCCTGGGGTCCAGGGATCAGTGTACGGGGAAAGGTTAGGACAATTCCAAGGGATCTTGACTGACAGGGGGACCCACATAAAAGTTTTTTTTTTTCCATTGTGCCCCAATTTATTTCTATTTCTGTCAATTACAAAATTAATCGTATCGTGTTTTTGAAATTGTTTTTAGTAGTAAAAATTAAATGCTGCCCCACCCAGACCAAAAAGCACACATTCATATTTGCACTGAACCCCCCCCCCCCCCCCCCCCCCCCCCCCCCCCCCCCCCCCCCCCCCCCCCCGGATCTGCATGAAATGGTTCGTTCCTGCTTAGCGCGCTTCACGGTGACTGTGGTCAGCAGCAGTTAGAACAAGTCAAAAACGACTGTGGCAGTAACTATGCTGCCAAACAATATATAAAGTCACGTTTTCAAAGGAAGAGAGAGAGAAAAAAGACAAGAGTGTCAATTTGTAGCCGTTTTTCTCCAAGAAAGGTGAGTAGACCGTGAGATTATCAACCATTTAGCATAGTTAGCTTAGCTACAGACTACTGTTTGCCTCCATTTCTCTAGCATTTAATGAACGACAGGAAAAGAATTACCAACATATCCATATATTTAACTTGTACCTGCACCTTTTACAACACTTAACAACAGAGGAACCAGTCAGCAGCAGCTCTAGACCCGATACCAGCAGAACTCCTCTTTTGTCCCAGTGAAAAAGGTGAGCAACACTGTGCTTAGTGACAAGCTAGTTAGCTTCATTCCAGGGAGTGTATAGGCATTTCTCTCACTTTGGTTTTTTTAGAATTACACAACAAAAATATATTTATTACTGACAGAAATTCAAACAATCTTTATAAAAATGATAATAAAAAAACCCAACCTCCTGTCTGGCCTGAAGCCAGTCCAGACAGTCCTGCTTTAGCTTGCATTTATTCCCATGTCCCTCTTGACTTGTCCCCTCATAAGAGAAATTATAGCTGCACTATGTAGCTTTTATGATTCCTGTTGCAGCAAAGAGAACTCCTCTGCCAGTTTCTGATGCAGATTGTTCTTTTCAGCTCTAAGGGAATTGATAAGAAACTGAAATTTGGGTTTTTGTGATTATTCAGTGAAAATCAAAGAGAAATAAAAAAATGAATCTTTTAAATATATTGTCTGTATATAATGAGATTAAAATAACATACTAGTTTCACATTTCAAATAAGTTACTGGCTTCCATCCAGATTTGAATTATGCTAACTACGGAGAGCCATTCAAATTCAAAAGAATACCTTACTGAATGGTCACTGTTAGAAAGACTAAAGTGTCTTTACTGTACATTAGAAGTCCAGCAGATCACGAGTCACATGTGACTAAACTGTCTCCAAAAGAAGAGTGGAAATCTGTAGTGTATATTCTACAATTCAGTCTTTTTCTTGTCCTTCTTTGGCTGCTCAACGAACTTCAACGATGCACTTTCGCTTAATTTTTCCTGGAGCTGCGAGAGAAAAATAGTTGGCAGTTTTTCAAAAATCTCATCAGAGCTTGGGTTTTGGAGGCAATCTTTGAGGAATCACTAGCTACGTTTCCATTAAAAATGTGCACAAAACGTTGCCCAATATTCTGCTAATGTTGAAAGAAAAACAATTTCGCAATTGCGGTGTTTCCGTTAAATGAGAAATGCAATTAAAATTATGTGTGAATAACTTTTGCTTGAGCAACAAGTCATTAGTAATCATGCCGTGACGTCACCTTCCTCCCACTTCCTGTCATCTTCTTCATATTTTCCACCAGTAATATCCAGTTGTTGGTCACGTGACTCGAGTGATGTGAAAAAAGTGTTTTCATTTGCACTTTCCGTCCGTATCGCTAATTTTGACACGGCCGAAGGAACCACCTCGTGCTAGCGCAAAACCTTATTGAAAAACGTCTGTTTTTTGTTTTTTTTTTCAAAATTGCCATATTTCCTTTAAGTGAATTTATTTTTGTAATTCCAATTTGTGCAATTATACAGTCAATGGAAACGCAGCTAGTAACTTGTGTGCCACAAAACACTTGCCTTGCTCAGGAGTTGGGCTTTCTGTTCGGGGTCACTCAGATTCAAAGCACCTGTTGATGTCAGTTTTATCTTCACTATTCTCTTCATCACTAGTTGAAGAAAACACACATTCGTTTGCAATTTTATCTTGAAAATGTCCTTCCTAAGTCAGTCATTTGTTTTACCAGAGAACGGTAAGACTCACCTTTGAACGAGTAGCACACAAACGGCAGTCGTGTTTGACAGGGTAAAAACTTCCATTTTGCAGATCTTGCCTTAGACGTAGCTCCACATATCCGTGCGTCGGAACCAATAACATTCGATATGTGATCCCAGTTGCTGAACCTGAAGCTACTCTTATCAGACCAGTAATTGTTTTCATCTCTATATAGACCAGTCCATGCCCAGTATCCAGTCGGTACCAGGGTTTGAACCCATTGGTTTTCTTTGATGTTCCCGATTGTGGCCAGGTCTGTGAAGTTGTGCCGGCAGTACGTCCGAGCATTGGACCAACTCATTGCTTCATCTACAGCCACAAACTCAGTCGTACCTGCTGTGTATGAAGTTAAGACAACAGACCGATTAGACAGTGTGGTAAGATTACAATCTCAATTTCAAAAACAAACTTTATTCACCACTGAAATGTTACCGTTATAACAAACAAATGGGAATTTTTTCGCACAATCGTAGTCCCACCATCCTCCATTGTCTCCAATGCACACACAGAACTGATTGGCTGAAATAAAGTCGGGATCGTAATCGGAACTCTCCCAGTTTCTGTACTGGGACCCGACACTGTTCAGTAGGCCAGACCACGTCCAGTTGATATTGCTGTACAGACCGATCCAGACGTCGTCATCAGCAGACGAAACGATGTCGAGGAATTGCTTCACGTCTTTAGAGTTTCCGATGGTAGCCAGGTCCGTGTGGTGCTTTCTGCAGTATATCTGAGCCTCATCCCAGTTCAGGGACTCTTTGACAAAGTAGTACTGACGTTCCTGGCACAAGGAAAAACTGAGCAAGGCTAGAAAAATATAGGAAATCTTTAGATATTTAAAATCTTATTACATCTTCTACAGTGTCATTAAAAAATATATAAAAGGTTAATAAATTGTACCTGATAGAATCCAGGCTGCCAGCAGGAAACTCTTCATCGTGATGCTGCACTGTACTCTGTTACAGTGAAGCCTTCAATAAAAAAAAAAGTCTGTTTATGCAAAGCATCACAGCGAGGGCGACTGCATGGCTAGGAAACAGCAGACAGTTTGGAGCGCTCCAGGGACAGCTCAGCCACTGAAGCATGATTGACTGATAAAACCCTTTAGGCATCAAGTGAATCACCAAGAAGGATTAGTCTTGATTTGGAAATAATCCGATCCATATGCAGTTCAGAAATGGACATGGAAATAATTCACTTTGCAAAGAGCTGACTGGAGTTGAACATGACGCACAGAGGGGGAAGTGGAGCATTAGCATAATCTAAAAGCGGCTGATCTGGTACACACAAACACACAACGTAAAATACGTGTTGGCAGATCCTGATGCAAATAAACCAGCCTTAACAAGGACAGTTTTTACCTAGGATTAAGATCTACAGTTCCCAGTTTAGCATGCGGACAAACATACAGCCACGTCATGGAGTCATGGAGTTTGTTGGTTTTCTGCTAATGTCGAAAAAGCCCAATTTTTGCATTTGCGGTGTTTCTGTTTAACTCTCGCTCCCTGAAAATACAATGGACAAATGGAACACGGGTGATCCGTTGCATGTTAAGGTTAAATAAGAAATTAAATTAAAATCACACTTGAATAAGCTTGTTCACGCAATAATTTACTAAGAATCAAGGATGTTAACAGTTCCATAAGATATATTCATCATCTGGCAGCCATGAGACAAGATGTTGACGTCTTATTCAGGCATTAGAGCAACAAGCTCCTTATATTTGAGAGTGACTACATATGTGGCGTTTTGGGTAAATTGTAATCAGCAATTTTATAAAACAGTTAAGTATTCAACACATTAGAATGACACATGACTTTTTATAAACTGTGTGGGAGCTTTGGTATATTGGTAGATCCAGCTGCACACTGTCCAAAAACAAAGAAAAAAGAAGCAATCATCCTCTTACTACTTTCCGTCGTCTTGTCTTTTTTGCCTGTAGTAACATCCAGCTGTAGTAACATCACGTGATTTGTGATGCGGAAAAACGTTTTTCCATTACAGTTTTGCGGAGTACATCTATTTTGGTTTTTCAATTGTTGACTGTATGGTGTTTTTTTATGACGTTGTATTTTGGGGGTTTTATGAGTTTTAAAGCACTTTGAACTGCTGAAATGCTTTAGAAATATACTTGATTGACTGATTTTATACAAAAACGGAAAAACTCCCTCAACTTTTTATCGAAAAACGTTTCGGAATTTGCTTGTTTCTATTAAGTTAATTTATTTTCGTAATTTCAATTTGCGCACTTTTATGGTTAATGGAAACACAGACACGTATATATGGAGTCTTTTTAGCTGTATGAATATGTGTGTGTAAATATATATAGTATATTTCATTTCACTCCAGAATGTGAGATCACCAGCAAAAGGCTCGATTTCATAGCGAATCCAGATGAGTCAGCTGATTTGGACTGATAGTGCAGTCACTCTATCAGTGCGACTGCTTGAAAAAATTTGGTTTATAGTTTGGTCAAGTGACAGCGTTCAGTGCGGACAACACCCATGTCAATGTCGGAATTCACAACTCCGTCTTCACCAGCCCAACACAGAGAAGCATGGTCTTGACCAGCTCACTGCGGATGTGGAAAATGTGGTGTTGAAAATATACGGCTACTTTTCCACATCAGCCAAAAGAAGAGTGTCACTCAAAGAGTTTTGCCGTTTTTGTGATGTCGAGTTCCAGGAAACTCAGCGACATGTCACAACCAGGCGGTTGTCTCCAAATCCAGCAATCGCCCATTTGTTGCAAACCTTGACTGCAGCAAAGTCTTAACATCGGTCGAAATACGGGGAGGAGTGTCCCAGACAACTACGTGGTTTGTTGCAGCTCAGTGAAGAATCTGAGGAAGATCAAGGAGGAGGTATTGTGTGAAGGTCTATCTTCTGTTCTGCAATATGCTCTCACTCTTTGAACAAGTTGTATAGAAACCAGAGAGGGATAAAAGCATCCGTATTGAGTTATATCCTATCATGAATAACTTCAGGGACAAATTCACGCGAAGACGAGATGACCAACTCTGTGGCTACTTAACTGAATTAAAGCTGCAGCGGCCCAAAGCTGTGCCTGCCAGATAGGCGACTCTCTTTAAAGAAGCTGACCTGCCTTAACACTCTCACTTTGTCATCAGTCACATCCTGAGCATCCCGCTGGATACGTCAAAGGAATATTTTCTAGAATGGCCACCAAATCGAGTGACTGCAGGAGCAGCTGCTCCATTGATCTCACGAGGAGTGAGCTACTGATCACTCAACTTTGAGCAGACCTGTTCAGAGTTTTACAACAGCACTTTGAAAGACAAAGAGTTACTCACTGCAGCAAGCAGTAAGAAAAAGTATACTTGGAAAAGGAAGTAACTCAATAAGGAAGAGAAGGAAACATGTTGAATGTTTAAATTCAGTCTAACTCCACACACAGGAGAAACACAAAGGTTTCTAAGTATTCCCAAAATTGTTAAGGGAATGAGTAATGTATGTACTATTTTCTTATTTGGTAGACTGCTAGACACGTTTACAAGTGTTTTTGTTATTATTATTATGTTTTTTGCTTAGATTTTTCCTCTGTAGGATAAAAATGTCATAAGGGTCCACAAAGAGAGTTCCTACAGCAAGAACAGGTATGCTTACACTACATTTATTAACTTCTCAACTTATTTAGTTTACATTTTAAAAGTTCAGTATTGCAAAAGTTTTTTTTTTTACTATTATTTTATATACGACTAATTGCTTTCTGGATCTCCCATTTACAAAAAAACACATAAAATGTGAGTCGGGCAACTTGGGCCATGTTGGTCTTGGCCCTGAAAAGCTTATATATTTTCATTTATAGAAATAAATGAAAATATGCTTAAGAAAGGAAATCTCAAAAAATGTTCTTAGTGTAGGATTTAAAAAAAAAAAACTGGTCATCATTAACTCCAAAAATCTTTAACTTATTAATCTCATACAGAGTTAGTGATTGATTAATCTGATTTTCTTTCTCAAAGATGACACCTCCTGTCTTGTCTGAAGTTAAAGCAGAAAATTTAGTCATGCACTTCTTTTTATGCGTGAAAGACGTAAAGCATCCAAACACCAAAGCAGGAAATCTGAGAATACGCTAATGGAAATAAATGCAAATGTATAAGAAACAGAATACAAGAATAAAACTAAAAGAAAAGAAAAGAAAAAAAAACAACATAAAAGAATCAATCTGGTCAACCCCAGAGAAACACAGAAAATGGCCCACAAGAGAAAATGATACTCACATAAACACCCAGGAGAGCGAAATGCTGTTTGACATTTCCTTGTTCAGAGGCGTGTGGGATTTTGCTAGGTAAACAATGAACTGTTTGAATTTCAATATGCAAATCGTTCCGGATGTATTTGTACCTGCCTTCAAGTGATAGTTGAGCTATTCAACTGACATAACAAGCAGAGCAAGAAGAAGAAATTGTGTTTTTATCTATCAGCCATACAAAAATGGTTCCCATCTATACAGAGTAAGTTATTAATTTTATGATGACAATTATAGATCTTGTTATATTAATATATATTTATGTCTAGTTCTTTTTATCACCACCTCATGAAAAAAGAAGTTTTAACCTTTATGACTGACCTATGTATCTAAATTTAGGCTCTTATTTTGACATTATGATGGATATAGTTAAGTTAACTCATCATTGGCTACGTTAGTGTTAAAAAAAACCTTTATAAACATATTGCAGGGTTTCACATTCTCTATTGACGAAAGACACAGTTGCAAAGTGAAAGTCAAGATCCAGATAATCAGGACATACACAACCATGATTGACAGCGCTAAGACCCTCCTCCTGGCTCTGATTGGTTGCTTTTGTGTTGCATTTTTTCAAGCAGCAATAGTAGCTCAGGCAGAAGGTGGAAGAGCTTGATTTTTTTTTTCTCCACAGATTATCTGACTCATATTATGCTGTCATGACATGGTAACAGTTTTAACAAATGTGAGAAAACATATTTTTTTGTTAAAAAATAAAAAGTTTGTGCAGGCATTTTTTGTTTGGCTCAAAAAAGATTCTGCACAACACAGCAGAGAGTTAATGAAACCTTTATTCTATTTGTGAAAACTCAAAACATTTTCGATGTTTATTTCAGAAACAAGACTTCTTTGGAAAATCCCCATTGGTCAAACCTGCAGTGAATTATATTACTCTGATTGCAGATTCTATAAGCTACATTATTGAGTTTTGAAATTTACCCTATTAGTACAAAAAAATCTCATCCTGTCTTGTTCTTGTTGCCCTTAGTCATTGTAAAATTTCTTTAATTCATTGTTTCAGCTCTACGGACTTAACTGGCGAAACCACAGAAACATATCAGCTCTTGGAAATTCATAAAAATGTACAAAACCCCATTATTATTTTTTACATTTCTTTCATGTCACATTCAAAAAACATTATCTAATATATTATCTGGCATTGCTGCAACAGATTGTTGTTGAAGGGTGGATTTGGCTTGTTTTACACTCGTGTACACACACTGATTCCTTGTATCGTCTCTCTGTCGTCTTGATCCGTTTGACCTGGGTTGCCTTAAAGTGGAATATTGGAGGCTCTCTTCATCTTCGTTACCCTGATATAGAAACATATATCAGTGAACGATCTCATGTTGAATTAAGGTTCTCCCATACTTCACCCGAAGTATCAATATCGGCTCTGATTGACGTGGTTTTGTTACGACAGTTGTTCGCAGGGAGGCATCTGTCTGCCGAACTCGACGTCAAGTCCGAGTCGAACTATTTTGTTTAGAACTATGTGTGATGTGTTGTGTGATTGGTCAGAGGTTTGTGGGGTGTATTTGACACTTGGACAGCAAGGTTGATATTTCTTGTGAGGAACGTTTATCAGACACGATGAGGAATTTGTATGATTCTTCACAAAATAACTACAAAAACTGTCAAATGGCTAACAGATCCTGGATGAGAATTACAATCCCATTACCTGCAGAAAGCTCCTTGACTAGCGCTAGCTTCTTGACTGTTTTCTAAAAGCGATATGGAAAGTGCAGCGATGGAGTCGGAACCCTGTTGGGTAGATGTGTGATGTATACCGAAGCGGGAAGGTGTTCTGGGCCTTGTATGCTAATATGACTGTTCCAGAGCCATGGAGGTGATGTCCCTTCAGTTGTTTGTTGTTTGGGCAATATATTAATAACAATATGCTGTATATCGCAATTAACAGTTAGACAAGTTTAACAGAAAATGTGTCTGATTGAATATTCAGTCATTTCACTGTCGGGAGAGAAAAGACTATCTACTCAACATGTCAACTAGACAGCTAAACTAGGTGGGTGGCATCAACTAACTCACTCACGCTTTGGTTACCTAGCAACAGCCTGTTGAGTAACTTGCTCAGCAGCAGCTTAATGTTTCGCTACCATACTTCATAACTGCTTAAAAAAAAAACAATAACTTGGAGTGAAAACTGTGAATACAACAGGAAACATCACGTCACCAGTTTGTCAGTATTTCAGATATCTAAAACCGAAAACGAATCAATAATCATCGATACCGACTGATATGAAACGTTTACATCGTGACACGTTTTTCAGCCACGTCTGACGTCGAGTGTTTGGCTTTGGATGAAGAATGGGAGAGATTTTAGTTTAAAGCACTAAAAATAGAGTTTACATTCGAAAGTAAGGCTCACCTCTGAATCAGCTGTGTGGCTTTCTGCTGGTTCTGCATCTGAGTTTGCTGTGAAACAGATTTTTTATTTTTATTTTAATGAAAGGTAATTGTTTTTAAACAGCTTGAAACAAAATTGACATTTACCTGCACGATGATGTTGGATTTTTTTCTTCATCCTGCATATCGAGAAAGCCATCGCAGCACTCAATATGACGGTGACTGTCAGAGCTCCGCTTAGAAAACGTACAAGCTCAGGGGAGTTCAGCTCATCTGTAAAAAGAACCGATAAAGGCGTTACACATTTAGAAGAAACCCTTTGTAAAGCTTTCCTGGTTTACCGTTTAGGTGAAGTGCTAAAAAACATTAAGTCATACGAAGCACACAGTCTGTTAAAGGATTCTGGAAAAGGAAGGCACTTTTTGAGGACTGTCAGCTGCGACAGAAAGCCGACTCTTAACAACCAGAACCAAACACGGAGAAGCGGCATTCAGCTTCTGTGCTCCACAAATCTGGAGCAAACTTCCAGAAAACCGCAAAGCTGCCAAAACACTGAGTTTATTTAAATCAGGACTAAAACACACATGTTGCTAGAGTTGCTTTTGACTGGCAGTAAATGGAACAGTGAGCAACATATTTGATCTGCATTGGTGATTTTGATGATGGCATTTGACAAAATGTAATGTTAATTGTTCGTTTCATAATTGGTGACAATATGATGGTTTTATGATGTAAAGCACGTTGAGCTGCCTTGTTGCTGAAATGTGCCGTACAAGTAAACTTGACTTGAGGCTCATATAAGGCTGCAGTAAATAAGAAACAATATAACAATCCTAACCATAAGAATAAATCATAAGTTTTCCTCTATTATTAAATTGGACACTATTGTTGTTTTTTCAGCAGATCTTGAAATACGACATTCCTTCTACTTATAGAGTTGATGTCCCTTCAGTTGTTTAGTTATTCAATGTCAGTTTTATTATTAGTTGTTCAGTTTTCTATTCATCCAGAAGGGTAGTTGTTAGAAAAAGCAAAGGGAAATCATTTTGAACTAACTTTTTACCTGTTGACTCCATGTTTTCTCCATCTTCAAACAGTAAAGATCCACATGAGGCTACGGCGCAGCTGGCAACCCTGCCATCGGACCCATCAAGGTTCATCAGTGGCACAATGTAGTCACAGGTGTGTGTTGCTGGCGTCATCGTCCTACCGCATCCACCGTTTCTGCCTCCAGAAGTGTAAATGAGTCCCGGTTGAGATTCTTTTGCCTCTTTGAACCAGTAAAAACTGTTCTCTCCGTCACAGCTTCCAGTGTCTACTGAACAGTCCAGAGTCACAGACCCTTCTGGCTGATGGACCAAAGTGTGAACGTTTGAACCAGGACCTTCCACGTTGACTGTAGCTCCGTCTCCGAACTCGAATGTGTTTGAATCGATTGCGACGCAGAAGTAAGTAGCAGAGTCTGAAGGTTGCAAATCAGAGATTCGGAGGTGATTTTTACCGTTTCCCGCTTCTAGTTCAAAGCGAGGATTGTCCTTGAACTCATCGTGAAAGCTGCCTTGTTTGTCCACTTTATAAAGACGGGAGAACATGTTCGGTTTCTGGCCCACGGTTTGTTTAAACCAGTAAATCATCACCGCATTTTCCTGATAATAGAAACACGGAAGAGTAACGTTGCTGCCCACTTCTGTTGAGTGAAAAGCCCGTTCCTGACGTAATAATTTGTTCTGACCTGGAGAAAGAGAAAAATATTTCAATTACCTTGTTCATTATCTGGAAAATGTAGATCTATTTTAAATATTTAAGTGTTTTTTGTTGGGTTTATTTTTGCAAAAATGGTTAATAAAATCTCACCTGAACTCCCCAAAAAGAGAAAAGTCAGACACCAGGCGATGACTAGGGGCGTCATTGTATCCACAGTGCTGCACTAAACAAAATGAATCTCATTATGAACTCTGCTGATCACAGAGAGGAAGACTCTGATTGGCTGAAGAGAAGCAACGCCTGACTACCCAAAAACGCCTCTTATGTTCCTCTGCTGATTTCTGCTCCTTCGTCGTAACGTTGATTAACTATCTACTACCACTTGTTCAGGAAAATCAATTTTCTTCCATTTGCACCACTTGTAGTGTGACTGACTATACATAAAAGCATTCCTGTCTCATTCCAAGTACTAAAGTAGAAAACGTCTGACTATCCAGTAAAAATGTAACCACAAAAATGCACTGGGTGATCTGAAAATATCTTTATTTTCTTAGAAAGTTGAGTATCTCTTCCCTGTTTGAATCCTCCTAAACATTATCAATGCATCACCCACTGACTGATAGACAACGAGGATGATGTTTGGATATAATCAGCTCGATTGTTTTATGAATAATCTGTCATTTTTATCAAATAAATAAAATCTTTGCTAAGGAAAAATTGTACTTCTCCTAATGCAATGGACTGCAACTGTTTCAGTGATACAAAGGTTAATGGAATACCATGATTGTGATGTGCATCAAAACATAATTCTGCCATATTTCATCGCGTTGGCTTAGGGTTATATGTGGCGTCACACTACCCCAATGTATGTAAACATTCTAAAGATAACATTAAAATTTTCGTGCAATGACCAAAAATGGTTTCACACTTAAAAATTGCACTTTATGTGAAGCACCTTGAGTGTCACTCACTTGGTGTAGCTGCAGTGCATGGATTTCAAACTGAAGAAAAAAAAAAAAAAACACTGCGTACTTCCTGGCAGAATGCCGAGGGTCTTTGACACAGTGGCTTTTAACCACATAAAAGCTGAAAAAAAAAGATCATAGAGTTTTTGATGCGCAGTCAACTGACTTAAAGGAAGCAACAGACGGGCTCTGCTGGTCGCAAAGGAAGGCAAACAGACCAAAGATCTCTACAGTCTTCTTTAAAAGTATTGGTAAAGGCTTTGTAGGATGTTAAGCATAATCAAAACACAAGTAAAGACTGCTGTTTGAGTGGCAAACATTATGCATGTAAATAAGCATCGCAAAATCTTTTACTAATTCATGCAACTTTATCATTTTGTCCACACAAAATGAGAATCAAACAGAATTGCGTGAGAAAGCAATGGCTGGACTAGAAATCACTGGGATGTTTAGGAACATCATGTATAATATATCTGTGAGGCGAATTGTTTTTAGACCTCAGTGCTGCTTCTAACGTGTTTGACAAAAGCATTTAGAGCAAATCTTTAGGATTAAGTCATCAAGTGAAATGTCTTGTGCAAAATCTCCTCTTTTCATGTGGTGTCCCACAGGGATCCGTGTTTAAACCTGTTATTTTTCTCCAGTTGTTTTTAACCTAACTCAACGTTTTGATTCAATTTTTGAAAGCATATCATCTAATTTCAATATTATATTAACTTATATTATATTATATTATATATATTTATATTATATTCAATATTATTAATATTAAATGTACCCACCACCTCCTCCTTGGTTTATCTGTTTTGAGTAGACCTGAATAGAAGGCTTATATTTTAGAACTTTGTCTCTTGCTTTTAACAACCTTGGAAAAAGTCATTTATGCCTTTATGTCTTCCCACTTGGACTAATGTATTAGTTTTTTGGTGCTTAAATTAAGTTTGCCAATTGAATTTATTTTGGAAGCTTAAAATATCACACTGAAGTGACATATTGTTCTAGCAAGTCGAAAACCCATTGTGACGTGGTAACTGCTAAGTACGACTGGCAAAAAAAAAAGTGATAATGTATTTAGTTCATTTTTTGCATTCAAACTTGAAATTGAACATGTCTGAAAATAGATACTGCCACCATGTATGTGACTGATTTAATAATAACCATCAGAGTTGCTAAAAACAATTTATACCTGCAACTATTTTGGATGCTTGGAAATTTGTGACTTTGCCACTTGGAGTTCTCACTTTGTTAAAGTGCTACTGTTGTGTATTAAACTGGGAACTCAGAACATCCTACTTTTCAGCAAAAGAAATACCATTCATGTTAACCTTGGGTATCATAACTTGGTCCGTTGCACTTAGTTATGAATGACGTAGCTCAAGATTTAAACTGAAACAAGCAAGCGGAATAACTTTTGTCCCATTTTGGCTTCCATACACCCCAGTGATCTGTCGGCTCTGTACAACTCTTTCTAAATCACCAGAATCTGCTGAGCTGATACTCCGCACAAAACCCCAAGGTCTTGTTTTATCTTTTCCTGCTCGTTAAATGACTATCAAACTGCCTCTGCATTACTTATCATTTTATAGTCTTGTGATATTTCTTGGGTTGTACATTTCTTTGGCAGCATCACTAAGCTAGCTCAGGCATAAGCCACTGTGGGCCAGCCTTCCTGTGTGTGTTAGAGGTCTGAGTGAGCTTTTGTTTCCACCGGTGGAAACTTCTGCAGAGCAACACACACACCACCGTCACCACAGAAGTGGAGGCTAAGCAGTGACACCATTACAGATGGAGCTTCACGGCTTCTACCGTGAAAGATATTAATAGACTGGGGGATTTTTTTTTTATGAGCCTATTGTATTCATTTCATTTCCTTTACTTTAACCAGGTATTAGCATATGAGCTCAGTAGCCAAGGGGCATTTTTCATAACTCAAACAACAACAAAGGTGACAAAAAAAGTACTTTATTTCGTTCAAATATTTTGGTAGGTTTTGATCTCCTTCATGTAGACGGTTGTGCTTTATTCCTTTCTGCTCCGTACTCTGGAGTACACACAGACACTCTCGACGTTGTCCTCTTGCTGCTGTCTCTCAACGCTTCTCTTCAGATTCAGAGCAGCATAATAGAGGCTTTCTGTCTGATTCTCCTGCTTTTGACAGCAAAAAGAAAAGTTCAAGTAAAGGTAGACAAAGTTAAGTGAAATAAGGGAACGAGAACATTTGTGTTGACTTACAGCGGCGTCTCGGGCCTCAGAACACATCCGGTGCTTACCCGTCCCTATAAACCATGGCATATAAAGGAATACCTCAGGTGAGGGTTTAAAGCTGAATTATGTTGAGTAACTATAGAAACCTTACCTTTGCAGGAAGAGCATAACTTTGACTTCAGTTTGTACCTCAGGAAGCTTAAAACAAGGAGCCCGATGGTGGAAAGCGCAAGAGCAACGCTTAGGGAACCCAGAACGACTGAAGGCACTGTGGTGGAGGTCAACATGCAGAAATAAAAAAAGAAACTGAAATATTACGCCAGTTTTTCATAGGATAGAATTAATGCGGTTAAGTTTGATTGTTTAACTAGTTGGGCCTATGCAGTAGCATCATACCTGCGATCTCCACCTTTGTTCCCCCTCCAAAAACAACCGACTCACAGGAGGCCAGAGCGCAGTGGTAGGTCCCAGCATCCGAGGACCTCACGGGGTCCAACTGGAGGTTCGAAGTGCAGTTTATACCGTAGAGGGTTCCATTAGAAAGACTTGTGCAGTGTCCTTCACTGGGATAGATGAGTGGCGGTTGGGAGGCGGTACGTCTGAACCAGTAGAGGTTCCGTTCCCCTTCGCAGGGCTCAGCAGACACACTACAGCTCAAATTCACAGAGTCCCCGAGTCTTAGAAGCTTCTTCAGCGTTGGCTGTTGTTTGGATGCCTGAGCGTTCAATGAAGATGTCTTGACATGGAGGAAAACCCCTCGTCCGAATTCGATGGCGTTGAACTCTAACATCACGCAGTAATACGTTCCTGAATCCGAAGGCTGAAGATCCGTGATCATCAGGTCATTGACGCCATCTTTGGACCTCGCAAGAACTCGAAATCTTTCTTCATATGCAAGGGAAATTTCGGCTTGCGGATCATGCTTCATCCGTTTTGATATGATACGGGGTTTTTCTCCCTGGATTTGGTAGTACCAGTAAAGATAAGTTACGGCATTATGCTGACAGGAGCAGGGTAAAGTCACTGTCTCACCAACTTTAGCGGTCCTTACTCCAGAATCCTGAATAATATCTAAGGTGTTCAAAACATTAAGCCCTTCGCCTGTAGAAGAAATGCATTATAAGGTTTAATTTACTCGTGTAAAAATTGTCTTTTTTTTCTCTTCAGAATAATACCAATTCACAAAGAAACACAACTAAATATCTAGTCAATACTCACAGAGAAGCAGGAGAAGAATGTAAAGTGGCTTCATCACTGCAGTTATGCAGACGGTATTCTGAGTACACAGATGCCCCCGAGCTCTTAGAAGAAGACTAAGGCTGCCTGTGATTGGCTAAGACGAGTGGCTACGTTTCAAACCAGGCTTACAATTTGTTCAGGTTTAGAAGATCTGTCACATCAGGCGACCGGAGGTGGAATCGGATCAGTTCAGTTCTGCCCATTCTGTGACCTGAGGACAGAAAGTCTGACATGTGGAGCTTTTTTCTATTTTGTCAGTACATGTCAGCACTTTGCTCATTTACGTCCAGACTGCGTAAAGAAGAGTGTTGCATGTTCTTCTGTAAATATTGTTTCATTTTACTTTTTGTATGGGTGTAGGAAGGTGAGTGTTTGTCTTTATTTCATAAAGATAGTGAGTCTGACATTCTGCAAACTGCTGCTATTCTAACTTTCTGTTGGGCGTAGCTGTACTTGCAGTGCTAACAATAGTTTATATGCAAACATGAAATAGCTTTACATTTTTTTCATTTTTTTATGGTCTTTACAGTTTGAGTTGCTTTTAATTATGTAACTTTTGTAAAAAAAAAAAAAAAGAAAAATGTTTATAAGATATTAGTTTATTGCCATTATGTGGTGTGACAGTTACATCAAACAAATAAAATGAAAAAAAAAATAAATAATCGAGCTCCTCTGCTTTCTCCCACTGTTCCCAGTACTAACTGCAGAAATACACCACTCAGTCAGAGGCAATCAGAGGCAGGAGGAATGTCTTACTGCTGTCAGTCATGTTTTGTACACGCTGCTTATATTTTTTCCAACCCGCTGTGTGTGAGGTAGAATTATAAAGTGTAGCAATGAGTCATTGCATCTGGGCTGTTTTCAATTCAGTTTGAGTTATTTTGAAAGTAGGAGTTTAGTTTATGTGTGGCTTCCATCATGGCATTTTCTGTGAAAGGGTAAATTGATAACTTTTCATAATTTATATCAAAACGTTTAAGGAAGTAAAGTATGAGAGTTCAGTGTTTGTGAATACTTATCTCTCTCATTTCCTTCTCCCAGGAGGTTCGAACAGGCAGTAACATTCCCTGTTGGCTCGTTCACATTTGATCAGCTCTGGGACTGAACCACAGTAGGACATGGATAAAGGTCTGTGTCATCACATTATTCTGTTTTCTGTGTTAAGTATTGAGTTCTTAATGGGATTAAATCGAGATGTGTGTTGTCTTGATTTGTAAGACAAACTACTGAAACCAGCCGGTCTGCCATTAATGCTCAGCCAAGTTTCATTAGCTCTTTGGTTAATGTAAATATTCTTGTTTGCTGACCATTTTTGGAGTTTTGTATTTCACATGATGGTTTTTCCCATTTTAGTTCTGCTTTATTTAAGTCGTCTGTGATTCATTGTTCTTGTTGTTGGTGTGGTTTTGGTTATTCTGTTGCACTGAAGTTAAAGAAACTTCAGTTGATGTCAATCTGAACTTGTTCTTGCAATTCAGGGTCTCACCTTCATAACTGCTCAACAGATACAAAGCCATTTTCATCATTTGTTTACTCTGTCTTCCTTCTAAAATTTCATCATTTCACAATTATGCACGTCTTTTTACTCAGTTACATAAAATCCTGAAAGTTTTTTTTTTTGTCACATGAAAAAGAAGAATGGGAAACCTTTTACCAATTACTAAATATACAGCAGGTTAATGAAAGGCCTGAATAGCTCAGTGGTGTGGACTGGAGGCCCAGTCTTCATGTTTGGGGTTTTAAGTTTCCACCAGTGGAAACTTCTTTACAGTAACAACACCTTCACCACAGCAGTGGAGGGCCAAACAGTTGACACCATTACACAGCGAGGTTCGCAGACTGTTAGCAAAGGTGATTGAAGGGGAAATTCATAAAACTTCAGCGTTGCTATTTAAATTAATTTGACATTTTATTGTTTCTCGAAGCGGTGCTGCACTTGCAATGCTCATTTGGCAAACATTGCACCACATTCAAACAGGTTTAAATCAATGGTGTGAGTTGTCGTTTTCTTGCTTCAGACATTTAGTCCTTTGGGCTCTTTACTCTGGAGTACACACAACAAGCCTCTTCTGGGTCCCCTCGAAGCTGCTGTTCTTTGCTCCTCTTCAGATTCACTGCAGCATAATGGAGACCTCCTGGCTCACGCTCCTGCTATGGGTGGAAAAAGTGGAAAATTGCTGTAAAACTAGAAAACTGTGTATATCCTGCAAAAACACATTGTGAATGATGGTCAGTTCACAGAGATAAACAGAAACACTTGTTGTAGTGACAATTTGTTAAAAAGTAACAAGTCAGTTGAAAATGTAGTAAAGAAATAAAGTAGAAGACAATGAAATGAAGGAAACCTAGTGAAGCAGAAAGCTACTCAAGAAGAAGTAATTAAAGCAGACGAAGTGAGTGATACTGCTCTGTTCAAAGTAGTTTTAGAGCAAAAGAAAAAGGAGATCAGCATGAAAGAAAAAGAAAAACTGAGACCTCTGAAGCCTGGTTGTATTTGGGTAGCTATAATGTAGTAAAATAACGCCCAGTTCACACAGGGACGCTTTTTTCTAAAACTGCTTGTCTGTTTCAAAGACACCCACATCCACACGGAAATAATAAGAATGTCCCAAAATGCTATTTCTTACTCCCCCAGACCTGTAAGTGGCGCTAAACATAGAGAACACATGAGGCCTCTACATAAAGCGGTAAAGACGACAAAAAAAACAAGAATGGCAAACGACAAAGCTTCAGTGGAGTCTGTTGTGTGGAGCTTCTTCTCCATGTCACGTTGGATTATAAAACTGATACACTACATGATGAACATGTAATCCACCACGGTTATTGTAAAGTCTTTGAGGTGGTAGGTCAGGCTAAAGGCTGAGCGTTTTCCCAGAAGAAGTGTTTTTACTGTCCATATGATTGTGAAAGCAAAGCTGGTAACATTGGAATTGTAGCAATTTTGCTAATAGTTGCCTACACTTGAGGCTCTGCTACTAGCATCTTATTTGCCAGTATTAGCTACATTGCTATCAAGTAACAACTCAATCTGAGCATTTAATTTACCTATAACGAACATAATCTACTATATGGTAACATTTAGCTGTCAGTTCACCTTCCTTAAGCTAACATCCCAAAATTGGCTAACATTCCCTAAGTAGCATACAATGTGAATTACTAACATACCATTATTAGCTAAAGTGGTGGCATGATAGCATTACCATGATAGCCAGCAGTAGCATAATTTACATTAACGCAATATTATTATTATTATTTTTGCTAATAATAATTTTAAGAACACCAATAAGGTGCTTTTAAGGAAAGCGCTGAACAACTAGGAGATTAAAAAAAGAAATACTTATAAGATGGCTATATTAAATTATTGAAATATTTCTACTGAACTTACCACAGCTGTTCTGGTTGAAGGAAATCTCTCTTTGGCATCAACTCCTGTAAAACAAAGTATGTCCTGTAAACTTGTACACCGGCCATGGTGTCAGGCTGATACAGATAGATTATTTAAATTTATTTCATGATCTCACCTTCACAGGCACTCTTCAGATTTAACTGCAGCTTGTACATGAAGGAAGACAAAACAAGGACCCCGATGATAGATATTGCCAGAGCGACACTCAGACAATACACCAGGAGAAGCGGGACTGTAGTGGGTGATGGTAAGAAAAATAAATAAATAGTTGTGTTAATGTTTGGTAAAACAAAATTGTTTTAATTCCTGTTAATCTGGTTGAAAAGCTGCTTTGACCAGACCACATACCTACAATTTCTACCTTTGTTCCCTCTCCAAAAACAACCACACCGCAGGAAGCCAGAGCGCAGTGGTAGGTTCCTGCATCTGAGGACCTCACCAGATCTAGCGCGAGGTAGGAAGTGCAATATTTACCACGAAATGTGTTGTTTAAGCCGCTTGTACAGTGACTCTCACTGGGATACAGGAGTGTGGGTTTCAACCCGGCATATGTGAACCAATAAACTGCTGGTTCTGCTGCACAGGGTTCAGCGTAGATCCTGCAGCTCAGGTTCACAGACTCTCCGAGGTGTAGTAGTTTCAGCTTTGGTTGATGAAAGAGCAACTTTGTGTTTTTTGACGGGGATGTCTTGACATGGAGGAATACTCCTTGTCCAAACACGAGATCAACGTATCTCAGAATAGCGCAGTAATACGTTCCTGAATCCAAAAGCTGAAGATTTGAGATCATCAGATCGTTGACGCCATTTGCGGAGTTTGCAACTACTTGAAATCTTTTTTTGTGTGCAAGGGAAATTTTAACTTCCGTGTGGTGCCTCATCCACTTTGATACGATGTGAAGCTTCCCACCCGGGCTTTGGTGAAACCAAAGGAGGTAATTTACAGAATCATGCTTACAGGAACAGGTTAGAGTCACTGTCTCTCCAACTTCAGCGGTCCTAATCCCAGTCTGCTGATTCATATCTGAGGCGTTGTTGGTAGAGAGCATGTCACCTGTATGGAAAAGCAAAGATTTAATATATTTATCATTCTAAATATTCACTGTTTTAAGAGTCAAACGACCTGAAAAATACCACAAATACTCACTGGTTTTGCAGAGGATCAAAAGAATCACAAACAGTAGCTCCATCTTCAAAGCTTCGTGGTCTGGATTCTGGGTTAATAGACAAATAAAGCTCATATATGAGATCAATTCTGTTTGTGACTGGCTATTGTAAATGGTTAAGTTTAGAAGTCAGACTTGTGATTGGTTCCAGTCCATACGATCTCAGTGAGGTGATTGGAGGTGGAGCTGGGGTCAGATCAACCCTTTCATCAAACAAAGGGTTTGATGAAAGGGTTCATCAAACCCTTTCACAAAGCTGTGACAAAGCTTTGTCACAGCTTTGTGAAAGGGTGAAAAGCTGTGACAAAGCTTTGTCACAGCTTTGTGAGTGACAAAGCTGATACCATGTGAAGGAAAGTTTGCATCGACGAGAAACTTATCATATTGGTTTTTCACCTGTTGGTTATGTTTATATTGCGTGAATATTCCTTATTTGAAAAAAAACAAAAACTTGAAAGAATATTTAACAAATCTTTGTTTAAAGACAGTTTCAAGGTGAAACTATGTCTAGGAGATGGAACTTTTATTGTGGACAATTTCACCTTATTCTTTTTGAAAAATATACAGAGTACTTTATCATAAGCTGATTCTGTTTTAACTAAAGTCTGTTCTAGAACACAATAGAAGTTGTCTTCCAACAAACACAACCAGGGTTCTTCTGGTGATTTGTGGATGCAGGTGTTCCCTGACGCATGCTGCTGGTTTTCCAACAGAATTCAGCAATAGTGTTGTATGGCGAAGTCACCCAAACTTAAATGACAGTAGCAACTGTAAAACACATAACGTTCAGTCTTTACAGACTAAAAAAGAAGACTAGATTTTCTTTTTATGCCTGAACTTTATTTATGAATGAAGTTTTCTTTTTCTTTTTTTAAAAAGACCAAGGTCTTGGTCCAAAAATCCAACAGAGTTTATTTGACTGGTATTGTGTCATTTTGACTCGTTCGTCCATATGAAATCTGAATCATTGAAGATATTAGGGGCTGGGCAGTAAATCAATAACAATACATATCACTATAAGCAGGTGATCAATATTAATAGATAACCCATCCAATAGAATATTCAATAATTCCACTGAGCTCCAAACCAGAAGCGCATAGCATTCTGGGAGAAAAGCTTGGGTCGCTCACCCTCTGAAGGCCAGATAAGCAGGTTTGGTAGCATCAACTGCACTCAGTTATCAGTTAACTAGCAACAACCTGTTGTGTAACCGTTTCAGGTTTCACCTCAAATTACTTAAAAAAAAACAAAACAAAAACAACTGTGTTCAGTGGAAACTGTGGATAAAAACAGGAAAAGTCACGCCACCGGTTTTGCAGTACCTCAACTTTTTAAAGCAAAACACAAATCGATGATTATCAATATCGACTGACATGAGATGCAAAATGAATTTTGCGTAATTTTGTTTCATTTATTCTTATACTTTTTTTTAATAATGATTGTGTGTGTAGTCTCCTTTATTTGTAGGTATTTCTAATGATTGTATTTTTTTATTGTATTTATTGACTACATTTGTAGTTAAGTCATTTTAGCCTTAGTTTTTTTTTTTCTTTCTTTTTTTTAGCTGGACAAACTGAACATCGTCCAGAGACGAGAGATCAAAAATAGTCTTTTGGCATTTATTAACAAAAATGTTAATAAACGTGTCCCTGCCAAATAAATTAAATTAAATTCAAATTATTGTTACAGAGCAACACTTCACGTTTCAAACTACCTGAGTCATGTAGAGCCTCTCCATAAAATGGCTGCCTAATGTTCTCTTTGACTTCAGGTTTTAAAAAGCAACGCTAATCCTGAGATTGTGGCTTCAGAGGCCTCTTCAGATTAGTTGCAAGAAAAAGCAGGAAGTGTTGCCTAGTGAAAATATTTTTCTACTATCATAAGAAAATCAGTTTCTTTTGATTCCCCACACGCTTGATCGCACTGCTGGAGATTTGCGAGCTTTGCCAAGCCAAAGCCGTTGCAAAGCGCATTTGTGCGTTACTGAAGGTGGAGGCCCGTTTGTTGGTTTCGACGAGTAGCAGCCGACGTATCTATGGGAACGAGGTCAGAGGTGTTGTTTTGCAGCAGAGCGAACGGGCCTGCAAACAGCCAAACAAACATCCTGCTTGTAGGAGAGGTGAGGCTGACGAAACCACAGGGGCTAGAGGTGATGTGAGCGAGCTTGACCAGAGCAGGAAGTCAGGAAATATATTTATAGCTGTGTCTGTGTGTGTGTGTGTGTGTGTGAGTGAGTGACGGGGTGTGCATGTTTTTTTTGTTTTTTTTAGCACTGGCATTTTTCTAACCATTTATTAATGGATTAATACATCATATTGTCAGCAACTTTTTAATTTTTTTAACCTGCTTTAACTCAGACTGATTGTGTTTCTGTCTCCCCCTCTAGTGGACACTAGAGAAACTACAGTCTCATATGAAAAAGACCTCATTCATTTCTATAGGCTCTATATCTACTTAAAGAGAAGAATGGAGAAACCATTATTCACAATCTATTGGACATTTAGTAATATATTATTCTAAAATCTTTCATGCGTTCAAAGCTTTATGTTAAAAGATGCAGCAGCTGTCTGTGTGCCTTTTGGCCAGTAGGAGGCAGCAGTAGCTCACCCAAATATCAAATCAGTCTTTATAAGATATTTATATAACAGATTATTTTTAAAATTGTGACAGAATGTAATTTTAATCAATAGCTTTGGTCTTAACTGTCTTAATATTTTGTCTGTTTATTTTTAAGCAATAAAAATCAATGATGAGATAAATCTAGCAGAACCTTGCAGTTCGCTTTTACTGCCACCAGAGGCTGCTGTGACGACAGCTCAGAAAACAGTGAGAATATTAAGTTATAAGACTTGAAACTATGACATTTATGAAGTTCGTGAGGTGGAAAAAAAATCAACGTTTTTTGACATGAAACACTTACAGTATTTGCTAATATGTATCAGAAGCAGGAATCTGCTGAAACATGAGTGAAAATCAATCACTTCAATAATTTTTAGGAATTTTTACTCACAAAAACATATCATTCTGCAAACCATGACCAAAAGAGTGCAATAACTTAGCAATTTTACTATGAATGGGTTAAATTGAGACGACATTTTAATGAAGAGAAAATGAGTGAAAAATAAATATATGAGTACCGTATTTTCCGCATTATAAGGCGCATAGAATAGACGCTACAGTAGAGGCTGGGGTTACGTTATGAATCCATTAGATGGAACTGCGCTAAAGGGAATGTCAACAAAATAGTCAGATATTTCAGTCAAACTTTATTAATAGATTACAAACCAGCGTTCTGAAAACTCCGTTCATTCCCAAAATGAATAAACATCTGTTTTATTATTTTCCCCGAGGTAAAGTAAGTGACGTGGTATTTTTGTGACACAGTTTATCTTTTAACAACAGCAAGGTATAACATGTAGTGGAGGGGAACTTTTCCTCGATTCAATAAACATGTAAAAAACAGTCTGATACTGTTACGGTAAATCAAACGTTAGTTAAATCACAATATATATCCACTTCCGCTATAACCATTGATTCGTTCATGTTAAATTCTCTCGCTGCTGCTCTATTCCCGTGTTCTACTGCGTGACTGATCGCCTTGAGCTTAAACTCTGCGTCGTAAGCGTGTCTCTTAATAGGAGCCATTTTGGGGTCTTTACACAAAACCCAGCGTGCACCGCGGGCTTCTTCTTCTACGGGGGAAAATGAAGTCGGCGGCTGCTTACTGTAGTTGCGAGACCTGCTGTGGCTCAATATTGGTCCATATATAAGGCGCACCGGATTATAAGGCGCACCGCTTTTGAGAAAATTGAAGGTTTTTAGGTGCGCCTTATAGTGCGGAAAATACGGTAAGCAAAGTTAAATCCAGATCGCATGAAAAAGAAAATTTAATCTGGAAAAACCACATAAAATTCTAAAAAAACCCTCTAATTTCAGTTTAAGAACTATGCAGTTTACTTTTAAGAAAATTATAGTTAGTTGTTTGTGGTGCTACCGACAGGTGAAAAAAGGAAATATTTATGCGTTTCTCGAACTGGAAATGAATGGAATCCACAAACAAAATGTCAGTTTAAGGATTTCAGAAACAGCAGCAACTAAACCGACTGTCAGAGGCTGGGCTGACATCTCTGAGCCTGAAGCTCTGAAGGGTCTTCTGAGTCGGCGGGGCAGAAGAATCGGCAGCTCACCCGAGACAAGATCACCACCCGAGATTAAAGAGTTAGGAAAACAGAAGCTAAAGCTGTGAACAGTTCCTTTCACCATGGAAACCAGCGAGTGCCGCTTTGTGTTCGTTTCTGCTTTGCTTTCACTTGTTTCGCCTCAGTTTCATCACGTGTTGTGCAACAGGGATTGCGACAAATGTTTGCCCTAAATCAGTAAATGTAACGATGCTGAACAACAAACGCAACTTCTGTCCAAAGAAGCAGAAGAATAATTTATTAACAAAAGTTTAACCATGCAGACAAAAATAATAAACCCTGTATCTTGTGATGGAGTATTAAGGCCATAGTAATACAAAATAAAAGATAAAAAACAGCAACATAAGGATAAAGTAATAAAATGATCAGAATTAGGAGAGGTGGGTAATACTAGGGAAAAGGACATTTTACTGTACATTTAACTTACTTGGGTAATATTATGAACTAATGCGAATCTTACTTAAGCAAATGGATTTTGCATTTAAGTAATAGACTTCAGGTATCGGAAATGTTAGATTTTTAGATTTCTGCAACTTTTACACAAATCTTGCCATAATTGCTCGGCATTTTCTCCGTGTCACTGTTTACACTGATGCTTCATTGCATCAACAAACATATTTCTCTTAGTTTGAAAGGGTAAATGAACGTTTGCTTTTGCTCAGAAAGAAATGAAAGTGTCGTCACGCTGCAGTCTTTCTGGCTGAACCGATTCAAAATATGCATTTAATTTTTATTTGGACCTTATTATTACTATTCATACCGATGAATAATAGTATAGGATAAGATAATTGAAACCCAAAGATCATTGGGTTTCAATGATCTTTGTCATTGAAACTCAAGAATCTCTTCACAAAAGAAACCGTTTGATCTGAAAAGACATGACTCGCACTCCATTATGAATTCCCGTGTCACTTGAAGGTTAACCTGCTTAATCAAAACTTCTTTGTGTTATGATTCATCACAGATCAAAGACATGAAAGATGATTGTCACTTTAAAAGATAACAACCAAGCAATTATTTTTGGCATTTTACTCCAGTTTAGAGAGTGGGCAGCTTCCGCAACTGGTTCGACCTTTTCCTGCAGTTCAGCCTATGACTCACTCATTGTGATGGTGTCTTTCTCCGACTGTCTTACAAGCATAAATGTTTTTATTTTTTATTTTTTGGATGTTCCTGTGGCTCTGTGATCCTTGTGTGACTTTTGACGTGTCAGAACGACTTGTACCCTGAACCAAAGATCTGACAGGCATCAGTGAAGATGGTTGTACCGTTTCAGGGTTCTACAGAAACAGACAGGATACTCCTTTCAAATATTCCTTTCTCAATCAGCTTCGTTCTTCACTCTTTACAGTGGAGGACGGCTGTTCGCGGCACAGGCACAATTTTATAGCGCAGAGCTGGAGAATCACACACTAGCAATTGGGTAAAATGTCAAACCTCAACAGAGTCCACGCCTCCTGGAAGCAATCGTTTCTCAACAGCAGAAGGTCCAGACTGTTTGGACGAAGCAAAGCGTTGAACAACGGACTGTTTTTTACCAGTCTAGCTCCATCCACAGGGAGATGAATGCAGTCGGCTTTTGTAAATAACTGAGAAAATTGTGAGTTCAGACAACGGGACGCGCAATCTGGTATCTTCTGAAAACGCTGGTGTAGATGTGTGGGGCCGGTCGGTGGCGCTGTTACACTCCCACAGAACAGTATTCTGCATCAGCACAAGGTTGGTTATTTATGAAAGTGAGGAAAACGCAGGACAGATTTTTCAAAATGGAAGCGGCTTGCATGTAAGCATGAACCGCGTTTTGAAATGTACCCACTCTGGGACTCACCCTGTTGGACTGGAAGTCCCAGCTGCCTGCCTGCCGAACCATCTACAATACGGATGTCAAAAAGTTGGTCGTCGAGGGCCGGGATCCCGCACGTTCCAGTTCTCTCCCTGGATCAACACACCCGAATCCAACGACGGCTCGTTAGCCGGCCTCCGCAGAACATCGACATACATCGTGCGGGATCCCGGCCCTCAAGGACCGACTTTGGACACCACTGATCTGTGAAGGGTCAGGGTGAGGGAAGAAGGTTCTGATCCAAGATTTGATGAAAAACGACTGTTTCCGTGGACTCCACTCTGACTGCATGGAAGACGCCCTGAAACCTAAACCCAACAGTAGATCAGAGTTGAAGCAAATGGATTGTGTGTTTTCCAGCCACTCAGAATCGTTTTAAAGTAACTTTGTTGCTTTCAGTATTTATAAAAATGCTATATATATCAAACACGACTTAAAAGACATTTCACTTCGCAATGTAACGTCTTGAAATCGGGCCTAAATAATTAAATTAAATAAATTGAATAAAAAATAAAAATTAAATAATTAAGATGCATAAAAAAAATAACAATAACCAAGACACCAGTCCAGATATGTTTATGATGAAGGGATAACATTATAAGATAATGTAACGCTCCTAAACGTCAATTTTCTTTCATTGCAAAAGGCGTTAATGTTTCATCATCCACCTGTTATTGTTCTGACCAAACAACAATGAAAGTTTTCTGTTGTTTATTTGAGGACTTTGCCATGCCTTGCTGGATTTTATTTTATTTTATTTTATTTTCTGTAAGTAATACCACATCACGACTGTTGCCAAAACGGTTGTCGTGGTTTCAGACAGCACGGACCTGCAGGGTGGGTTCTTGCGCATGCGATCACGTTGCAACGTGGTTATATAAGGCGAGGAAACCGACTCCCCCTTGTCATTGAGTCTCCTCGCCATGGACAAACTTCAGGTGAGGAATTGCTGCTGTTTCGGCTCAGAACTGATCTGAGGCAGATATTGATTTTTTTTTTTTTTTAATGTAGGATTAGTGTTGCTTTTTAATTTCCGTCATCTCCTGGCTTGTCATGTTTAGACTGGTTATCCAGAGCAGGGTTTTAGTCTAAACCATTCATGGCTCCATGTTGTGCCATGAATGAATGTTTGGGTTTCACGGCTGAAGCTGTGGACAGTTCTGGTTTGCTCTTAGGGGTTTCTAGACCTGATATGAAGTCTTTAAGATATCTTGGATGTGGCAATCGAAGCTTGTTTCCAACGTTCAGCTTTTTCTGTCTAACATGTCTGAACTGGCCCCGCTGACTGAGAGATAAAACTTAGAAGAACTTTGAAGCTGATTTACAGACTATCCTAATCATCAAAAACCACAGAGTTTTTTTTGTTGTTGTTGTTGATTCTTGCATCAAACTGAATGGCAAACTGGATTTAAATATTTTAATTTTCTGTAATTTTCTCTCACTGTGAGTGTGTTTGACTGACACAATGTGTGTGTGTGTTTCCAGGTGAGCGTTGCATGTGCCATGCTGATGGTGTTCGACAAAAGTGTGGCAGGACTGATTTGTCCCATGTGTCCCGCAGGTTAGAAAGTTCTGCTGAAATTCTAGAGACAACGATCCTGATGCTAATCTTCAAGACTGATGTGTGTGTGTGCGTGTGTGTGTGTGCATTAAACCTCCAGGTTACTATGTAATCAGAAACTGCTCAATGGTTCTCGACGCTGCAGTTGGGACTAAGTGTTTTCCATGCACCAAGTGCTCAGGTAAAACCATCCTCCTCTGCTCCTCCACGTTGCTTCGTCACGTTGAACTCTGACCGCTGACTTCTGTTTCGTTGCTTCTTTAGTCTCTTTAAAGTCAATGCCGTGTTGTCGTATCCTGCAGATAATTCTCTGGACGTTCTGAGTCCTTGCTCTCAATACTCCAACACCGTTTGCTGGAACCGGGCCGTCCAGGCGACAGTGGATCCTGATCCTGAACATGAGCCAACAGGTAAACTCACCTGCAGCGGCTCCGACTGCCCGCTTCTTCTCGTCGACTTTCTTTCCCTGAACCTCGTCTTCCTCTTGTCCTCAGGCGTTCCTCCCGCCGTGTGGATCCTCGCTGGAATGTAAGTGTCAGAGTTGGAGTAGCTTTGGGATTTTTCATTGTAGTTTAGCTTGTTTTTTTGTTGTTGTTGTGATTAGTGACTCATTTAATATTATTTTCTCTCTGCCTGATTAAAACCTAAAAATAATCAGGAGTTGGCAACTTTCTAAAAACAGAAATCCTGGAGTAAATGTTATCAGACTTGTTTGAAAGCGATGACCTCATCCGTCCGGTTGCTGCGTTCCTTCTGAGGTTTAGCTTCACCTCTAAACTGTCTGAACCCGTCAAGCCTCTGATTGGTTGGGGAAGTAAAGGCAGGGTCGCACGCCGACGCCCTGATCGTGCTTTGTGTGTTTTCCAGATTTGCGTCCATGCTCCTTCTCACCTTGTTGGCTCTTTACGTCAAACTGATGTTCTTCAAAAACATGGCAAACTTTAACAAGCTCCCCAGCGCCGAACGCAGCATAACGAAGATGACAGACTTTAACCCTGCGCAGACTACGCTGCAAGCCTGCGCCGCCTGAACCAATGGTAACCAATTGACCAATGGTAGTTCAGTATCAGGAGACCCACCAACCGAGTGAAACACAGGAAGACCCCGCCGCCCCCCGTTTGAGCCTATTCATGGTTAGTTCAGAGTCAGGTTAGGTTTAGGTAGTTAGATCAGGTTAGCCAATTGGACGTGGGAATGAGAAGTCATGGTTGAAGTGTTAGCCAAGGCCGATCAACGGACGTTTCAAATCTCCCGACCCTGCTGCTGGAACCGAGTCATGTACAGGGGCTCCGACTGAGCCGAGTCGTGGTTCTGGTCCAGAGGGAGTTGTTAGGAAAACTTGTTAACTGTTAGAAGAAGACGAGAATCTGGCGAGACCCGCAAACAATTCGGCGACAGCAGGGACGGATTTACGCTACATGTGCGCCAAGAAAGGCCATCATTAGAAAGGATGAGTGGCGTCAAATAAAAAGTACTGCAGGTCTAAGACCCAGAATGATGTGTTAAACATTTAATCTCCGTTCACAGAGCTTAGTTTGTTTCACATTAAAGAAACATCTCTGTGTTTTAGCTCCACTGTGACCGAATTTATAACGGAGGACATAATGAGGACCGAATGTTTCAGAGGAAGATTAGAAGTAGGCTTGTATTTTTATCTCTTCAATTAATTAATCCAATAATAAAGCCATAACTGATGCATATCAATTAGTAAAACATGAAATGTCAGCTGCAGCCATTTTTTAATTTGAGTCTAAAACAAGGCTGGGTTTAGTTTGCAGAAGAATGTCTTAAACTATTTTTAGACAGAAAAATCAACTTAATGTCAGATTATGCCCGATTTAACAGGCATTTATGAACTATTCATATATCGTTTAGACAAATACGGCAAAAAAATAAATAAAGGTCAAAGGATTCAAATTTTTCCTCAGTCTCCAACGCAGAGACATTATGTTTTTGAGAGAGTTTGTTTATAGAGTTGACTGATGTCATGTATATGTTTTTTTTTAAATAAATCGATACATTTTTATTGTGTTTCATTAGGAATATTATTTCATTACTCAACAATGTAATAAAGATGATAATGCTGAACGCAGCACTGCATTTAAAAAACAAATGTTTTTATTTAATTACTGAGTTTATATTTGTCTGATACTAAAACCTATTTGATGGGGAAAAACATCCAATCGAGACAAGAAGGTAAAAACAGAAGAATGTTGTAAGGGAAAAAAATAACTTTTCAAACATCAAAAGCAATACTTTAGAAGATTACCAGAACTATTAAGAGATGTTTTTTTTAAAGAAAGAGCTTGTAATAATAAGCTCTTATTAATAATAATAATTTGTGGAACGAATTATTATTATTATTATTATTTTTATTATTTATTATGAATAAATAATTTTTATTATGATTCTTTTTTGATGGAGCAAAGTTGCAGTCGCTCTGTGCTGCTAAGCAGAGCTGACAGCAGAAGAAGAGTTAACAGGAAGTCCTCTGTTCACGCCCCAAAAACACGCGCGACACGTTGAAGCGTTTGATATCACAACGGAAAACCGGTTCAAGTTTGGGACAACTGGCAAACGATATTATCAGCAGATGATCCATTCATCATGGTTTCAGTTTGGTTTATCCGTACAGCACCAGTTCACAACTAATGCCGTCTCAAGGCACTTTCAAAATAAAATAAAAAAAAGTGCCTTAACAAAAAAGAAAAATAGAACGTCTGTCCCACACTATGGATCACCTCTGATTGAATCAGAGTATGATTTTAATTCCAGCTCTGAATATAACTCCTGAATGTAAGACATTAAATTATACAAAAGTCTAGTTAAAATGAACAGCTTGCATATAATTTATATATATATATATAATACAGATAATGATCTTATTGATTTGTCTCAACTGGTTGCCGTTACACACATGCATCCTACTATAGATACTTCATAAATAAAACATTCTGTTTTAGGATTAATATTTCAGAGCTCAGCTTGTTTTTTTCCCCTCTTCTTGAAGACTTCAGGTGGACTGAGTTCTTTACTCTGTTCTGCTTTATCTCTTCCTGGAGCTGGGGAGAAAAAAAAAAAAAATATATATATATATATATATATATATATATATATATATATATATATATATATATATATGAATAAATATATAAAATCCTTTAAAGTTTGTAGAACCTGTCATACAGACAGAGCTCACTGCTTCAGGTGGGGAGATGCTTAGAAGTTCATCACATTTAAAGGGGAAGGTATAGAATATTTAGGGAAGGAAAATGAAAATATACTGTACATACTAATATAATTTACAAGCTGAGTCGGTGCATTGAAACACCCCAGACAGATAAGTCAAAATCATAAAATGTGTTATGAAGCCAAGACCGTCTCTTGCGACATGAAGAAAAAATATTACATGGATGGATGAATACATTCTAGCAAGCCTTATTCCTACTTTTTGTGAGCTTTTTCAGGAAGTTGCAAAAGGATTCTTCACTTTTTTGAACCACATTCAAGAATCCACACACTTTGGCATTTCATATTCTACTCTGTCGTTTTGTCAGTGCCACAAAAACTATAACGGGCAGTGGGCGAGCTGTCTAGGTTTACATTGTGGCATCTGATCCAAAATCTGATCAGCTTCGTAAATCGCACACAAATCCATCACTCGGCTATGCAGAACCCAGAAAGGTTGATATTTCCATAAAAGGCCGACTGACTCGGCTGAAGAAGTAGTGGCCACGGCTCAAAAGGAGTTAGTCGGGTCAAAGAGTAACAAAAGGTTCAGGTAAAATCTAGTCCAATAAAAAAACCACAGAGCCTGTTCCGTCATTCACTGCGTCCATATTGGAGAGGGAAAGAAAACCATCAACAATGAAAACCAACCAGATGCTTCTAACATGCTGAGTTTTGATCCCTGGCAGACGTGTGAAATTCCATTGTTTCAGTTATTTTTTTTAATGGGAAGAAAGATAAATGTCACACATTGTTTATATTTATAATAAAAGGAATACATATTTGACTGCTTTGCTATTTTACATGAGCAAATTTGCAAACAGGACTTTTAAAACCTGACATGAGCCACACTTAGAACCTCACACATGTAACCGGGTTTCTCTGTTGTCGTAGCTGCAGAAAATGTCTTTTATTATTCGGATTGTTCCTTCACCTGACTGACCTTCGAAAACCCCGTCATTGTTATAACCGTGTGACCTGAAGCTCGGGAGCTCCTCCTCTTTATTTCTTCTTCTGTGGTATTGTTAAATTGTTTGCCACCCTCCCCTTTGGTCAGGTTGTCCTGTGAGAGAGGTAGGTGGTGTTTATTTTTTTTTCATCTAAATGCATCCAGTATGTTTATAGATTTATGAAGTTAGTTTTTATTACTTTCACCATCGTAATAGATAAATCCATTGCATAATGTGAATATTTAAATGAACTAACGACTGTAAAGTACCAGGAATTAAACTTTAGTTTTGTTAAAGTTGTAGGGCTTTGAGTGGGCCGCCGATGGTTCTGTTCTGTTTGTTGTTCTTTTCAGAATAAATCGAGAAGCCGCCGATTCCAAACGGCCTAACCGTTCATTAAAACTGTTACAGCAGAAAGGATGCCGGTACGTGTTTGTAGAGCGGTGGACCTAGCTACAGTGGCACTTGATACGCTATTGGCTGGCATTTGCAAAGCAGCCAATCCAGGATCACCATATGCTTTCCTTATCACTGGTTGGCTGTACTGGCAAAAGTGGAGATAAGACCTTAGACGTTGACTTCTGTGGTAGAGAAGGCAGAGGAGCTAGTTTTTTTTTTCACTTATCTGTCTTGTATTATACTGCTACAGTGTAGTGATAGTTTTAACAAATATGGAGGGGGGGGGGGAGGATTTCTACATAAAAGTTATGCTCTGCAGCTTTACCTGTCCGTGGTTCAGACATAAACTGGTTGGAGACACGGACCTGTTGACCGACAAAGACCAGATTGAAGGTTTAGTTGGAGTTGAACTGATTCTCTGGTGTGTTTAGATTCAGCTCAATGGATAATGAAAGGTAAAGAGTTGAACTGTTTGTGCTTCACTTTGCTTGTATGAGAAATTTCGAATGTTTTCTCTTGAAAAGTTCCCATCCGTCCGCTGTGCATACTCAGGGTCGTGGGTGGGCTGGTCTCTATCGCCAACGGTCATTGGCTGAAAGGTAAGGTCGCCAGTCCTTCACAGAGAAACACAGACACACATAGGACAGACACTGCACACACACACACACTCATGCCTAAGAGCAATTCAGAGAGAACTGTTTTTGGACTGTGGAAAAAACGTCAGAGTAGCCAGAGAGAACTCACGTATGTCCAGAGAGAACATGTAAAGGAACCTGGACTGGGACTTGTTGCTGCAAAGCATGAAGTCTGATCCATTCCTAATATCTTTACCACCGAAGAATTAAACTCTGTTTTTCTGCAGGGTTCGCTGAGAAGGTGGCAAGTCTAAACAGGTATCAAGGGCTGACGAACAATAATTACACAAACATGCCCACACACACACACACACACACACACACGCACATAGTATGTGGGTGTGTGTTTATCTCTAAATTTGGATTTCCCTGGAATGCCCGGCCCTATCTTGCCTCACCAGGGTTTCACTCTGTAACTTGTGTAGGTGTTGAATCTGTTATATGTTCAGACGGCATCAGACCATAGTTGGGTACATTTTTGAAATTAAAATAACTGGATTAAAATCAAAGAACATTAAAAGGACTCATCTGTATCTGAGCAGCTGAATTATTACATGTATTCAAGTAGCTAAGATGTTAAAACTAAGGCCTGGAGAAAATGCTTTGGGGTTTTTAGATTTTCAAATCGCAAATGTACAACAAGGTACATTGAGTTTAAAGATGTACAGAGTACAAGTTTAGGTTGTAAACATACATAACCATAAAAGATACTTGGTTAAAATTCTGCTACAGAGCTTGGTACCTAGCTAAAACTGAGCTAAACAATATAAAGCGCATGGCTAACATTGAATATGATCCATGTTTGGACTGTTTGGACTAAGAAGTCGGTAGCGAGAGAACAAATCGTGGATTTCACATTTCCCATAATGCAATGCATCTGTAGCAGTGGGGCAAGCAGCTGAGGAAGAACTACAGTATAAGTTTCACTGTAAATCTGTGTTGTTGCTCATCAGAACAGTCACTCAATTCAAATCTGACATTTTTTCATTCCTAAAACCAACAATGCTTGTGTTTTGCACTGATTTTGTTAAATGTTTTTTGTTTTTTTATTTATTCCTGAAGCTAAACTGAAAACCCTTAAAAATGAAACCGGAGAAGTTTAAAACCTTGTGGCCGCTGCAACATGTACACTTTTTTTTCATCTTACGCCCCCAAAAATAGAATCTCTCAGAAAAGTGCGATGTATATTTTTAGCATCCAAATATTTTATTTGAAAAAAACCCGTGGGGGCGTAAAGTGACGGCAGTCAGATTTAAAGTAAACAAAAAGACGTTATGAAATGGAGACACGCCTTGTTTCTGCAAAAAAAGGCACACACCCATTGTGTTGGGTTACTACATTACATTAAATGTCACTCCCACGAGTGGGAGTGGGAGTTTCCACTCCCACTCGTTTATGCTGCAGTTTTTTTTAATTACCCTCCTTGTATGTTTGCATATGGACAAACGTCCAGGTATTTTAAAAATGATCTGATCCAACATGTCCGGGTGTCTAAAGCTGTTTTCTACTGATAAAACTGTAGAAGACGTTCAAAGTTCTGTACGCAGGCAAAAGAAGGTTCAATGTCCAAACTTGCTGATTGTTCTGGATGATTTATTTTTCCTATTTCATCAAACAATTACAGAGTTCAAACTTCCCTTTGTTCTCATTTTACCTCTCTTGCTCTGGTAAAAAAAAAAACAACCCATAGTCCCCAAACCCAATCGCCTGCTGGTCCTTTACCAGGCCCCTACACTGATAGAAAGTGGACTGACCCACCTTACTTCCTCTCTGACTCAGAAAGAATAAAGAAGAAAAATAATAAAACAAAAGATAAATAGTATCAACAATTATTAACTTGTAAATTTACTCTGTAAATAATACAAAAAATAGAAATTTAACAATAAACTAACAAAATTCAAATGGATAAAGAAATAAAGAATAAATAGCTCCAACACCTATAATGTCCCAAAATGACTCTTTCCTTTTTTTTTGTTCTCTGTTCCACACAGAACGTCAGCAGACAGGTGGCGCTTCATCTCCCTCTAGTGGTTGATAGTAGGAATGTGTGAAGTGAAAAGCTAATGACGGAGTGAATGTAGCAGAGGCGCCATTTTTGGTGATCTCAGAAATAATAATAAAAAAAAGACTTGCAACTTAATTTATAAACATATTCCATATACTGTGTCTCAACTGAAAATACAAGCTAAGAAATATGAAAAAATTAAAAAGCTGCAATAATCATGTTGTGTAAATACTAATAGACTAAAATAATAATAATGAACCTTTATTAGTTGCATGAGCGACAGGACGGCCACACTCTTCCATATAGGCGAGTCGAAAATGACCCGTTTTAGAATCAATGTGTTTTTAATTTTGGTTAAAGATCATCATTTGCTACATATTTTGTATTGTAGCGGTCCACAAAAGAATGATTTTTACCTGAAAATAACTTAGAATAAAAAAACCAAACAAACAAAAAAAAAAAAAAACTTGAAACATTTTGAAAATTGGAAAAGCAGTTTTCATAACAGCAGAATAGAATATTTTGTACTGTGGCTGCATGAGGAAGAGCTTCTTCATCCAACACATGGAGGAAGTGACGTATTTTAAGAATATAATGAAATAGGATAATGTAATAAATAATGACACAGACACAAAAAATGCGAAGTTAGCTAGCTAAATAAACTGTAAAATAGAATAAATTACACAATAACTAACACTTGATGTTCTCTGTGTGCGTCAAAAAAATAAATATACATTAATGTTCCTCAGAACCAAGTTTACAAATGAAACTCCGAGGAGAATTTGGGTCATTTTTCACTCACTTATGGAAACGTTCATGTGAAACAAGTTTTATCAACTGTAGTTGATGTAAGAAATGTTTAGATGCCATGAAAATTTCTGTCTTTATTTTTGAGGGATAGTTTTAATGTTAACTAATGGTTAATAAAACATAAGGTGGCCTGTTTTTGACAAGATCAACCGAAAAGGAAAGTCAAACTTATTAAAGTTAATCTTTACTATATGCTACAATATTACTAACAGGAAGAGCTGTTAAACTGGGTGTGTGTGGCTCTTAAAAGAGCCGTTGTGTGTTTGTTGGAGCTGCAGCCTCTAAGCTCTCTCTCCGCGGATGCGGCGGGCCAGCTGGATGTCTTTGGGCATGATGGTGACCCTCTTGGCGTGGATGGCGCACAGGTTGGTGTCCTCGAACAGACCCACCAGGTAGGCCTCGCTGGCCTCCTGCAGAGCCATGACGGCGGAGCTCTGGAAGCGCAGGTCGGTCTTGAAGTCCTGAGCGATCTCTCGGACCAGACGCTGGAAGGGCAGCTTGCGGATCAGCAGCTCCGTCGACTTCTGGTAGCGACGGATCTCCCTCAGAGCCACGGTACCGGGCCTGTAGCGGTGAGGCTTCTTCACGCCGCCGGTAGCCGGAGCGCTCTTCCTGGCTGCCTTGGTGGCCAGCTGCTTCCTGGGGGCTTTGCCTCCGGTGGATTTACGGGCGGTCTGCTTGGTTCTGGCCATGATTCTGCTTCTCTGCTCGGGATCAGGAGAGAAATGTGGCGAACCGCCGAGGCTCCGCTGCTCTTAAGCTGCGGCTCTGGGCGTCTCTCTGTGACGCTGCAGCTCCGCTCCGGATCCTGGTTGGTTAGCGGCTCCTCCTGGAGCTCAGCGCCGCCCAGAGGCGTCGCCTCCCGGCTTAATGTCCGCCGCTCATTGGAGGAAGCTGCGTTCAAAAAGTCCGCCTCTCCGTCCCGCTCTGCTGGGAGCTTTTCTGGTTGGTCGCCAGCATCGTCCCGCTCCTCTCCGCGGACATATAAAGCAGCTTTCAGCCGCTGCTGGTCACATTTTCTCGAGTCTCGTCTCCAGAAACAAGCAGCAACGAAATGAGTGGCCGCGGAAAGACCGGAGGAAAAACCCGAGCGAAGGCCAAGACCCGCTCCTCTAGAGCCGGACTCCAGTTCCCGGTGGGCCGCGTTCACAGGCTGCTGCGCAAAGGCAACTATGCGGAGCGGGTCGGTGCCGGAGCCCCCGTCTACCTGGCCGCTGTGCTCGAGTATCTGACCGCTGAGATCCTGGAGCTGGCTGGGAACGCCGCCCGCGACAACAAGAAGACCCGCATCATCCCCCGTCACCTGCAGCTGGCCGTCCGCAACGACGAGGAGCTCAACAAGCTGCTGGGTGGAGTCACCATCGCTCAGGGTGGAGTGCTGCCCAACATCCAGGCGGTGCTGCTGCCCAAGAAGACCGAGAAGGCCGCCAAGGCCAAGTAAACCTGCTGCTGTTGCTCGGCAACAAACACACAACGGCTCTTTTCAGAGCCACACACTCCTTCATCATGAGAGTTTTGCTTCCAACCAAAAACACTAATAACTCTGTTCATATTCTTCACTATTTTAATGTTTAATTGTTTTATGTCAAACTTTTAAATCATCAAAGCAAAAACTGTAGATCATCATAAAATAGATTAATCTGCTCAACAAAACTTGACCTCTAGTTGAACATCAGCAGTTCTCTTAACTTCTATTTCACTCTGTAATATAACAGTTATTACACATTTTCCTCATTTAAACTTTCAGGCCTTTGCAAAATGTTCTTTATATTAAATTTCATCTAATAACCATTTATAAGGATTTGATTTGATAAGGATTTTATTTTATAGACCAACAGAAAGTAGTGAAGTTAATTGTTTTGCCCTTTTTTCTCCAAAACATCTCAATTCACTTTAGAGAATGTCTGTAAATATATTTCTCTAAACTTTTGCCACAGATAGTTTGGATTCAGATCTGGGCTTTGACTGGGCCATTCCAACATATTTAGTGATTGTGTTATACGGGCCTGAATGTCTGGAAGTTTAACTCTGTATTCCTGGCTGCCAAAAAACAATCCAAGCAAATCAGAGAAAAAGTTCTAGAGAACTAAAAGTCGGTGGATTTAATGAGCTGATTTGTCTTCATGTGTTGCTTTTATTTTGCTTTTTCTTCACAATTCATCCTGAAATAAACCAAAGGACAAAATGAACAAGAGCAACATAGAATGAACAGTCAATGTGGTTGATTAGAGATTGATCTTGTTTCACATGTGATTTATTTCATATCCATAAACTATGATGTTATATTCAAGTGAATCTGATCAAATCCATCTTGATTGGATTTGATGCTAAAAGCAGAAGAACTTTCTGAAAAGGTTTTTGGCAACAAGAGCCTCATTTGATTAAATCCTAGCAAAGAAATAACTATAAACAAACAATCAATCAAATTTGATTTGTATATCACATTTCAGCAGCAAGGCATTTCAAAGTGCTTTACATCATAAAGACACAGAAACACAATGCAATATAGAATCAATCATTAAGTCAAGTTCCATCAATAAATTTGTAATTGATTACATTTCAAATACAATTCTAAACAGGTGGGTTTTTAGTCGAGATTTAAAAGAAGTCAGTGTTTCAGCTGTTTTACAGTTTTCTGGAAGTTTGTTCCAAATTTGTGGTGCATAGATGCTGAAAGCTGCTTCTCCTCGTTTGGTTCTGGGGATGCAGAGCAGAACCAGAACCGGAAGACCTGAGAGGTTCTGGAAGGTTGATACAACAACAGCAGATCTTTAATGTATTGTGGTGCTAAGCCGTTCAGTGATTTATAAACTAACAACAGTATTTTAAAGTCTATTCTTTGAGCTACAGGGAGCCAGTGGAGGGACTTTAAAACTGGTGTTTTGTGCTCTATCTTCCTGGTTTTAGTGAGAACGCCAGCAGCAGCATTCTGGATCAGCTGCAGCTGTTTGATTGATTTGTTGGACAGACCTGTGAAGACGCTGTTGCAATAATCAATACGACTGAAGATGAATGCATGGATGAGTTTCTCTAGATCTGGCTGAGACATTAGTCCTTTAATCCTGGAAATGTTCTTCAGGTGATAGAAGGCCGACTTTGTAACTGTCTTTATGTGGCTCTGGAGGTTCAGGTCAGAGTCCATCACTACTCCCAGGTTTCGGGCTAATCGCTGGTTTTCAGTTGTAATAACTGAAGCTGTGCATTGACTCTAGATCTATAACTCTAGATCTATAACTCTAGATCTATAACTCTAGATCTGTGACTCTAGATCTGTGACTCTAGATCTATGACTCTAGATCTATAACTCTAGATCTATAACTCTAGATCTGTGACTCTAGATCTATAACTCTAGATCTATAACTCTAGATCTATAACTCTAGATCTATAACTCTAGATCTATAACTCTAGATCTATAACTCTAGATCGTTCCTCTTTAGGTCCAAAATAATAACTTCAGTTTTGTTTCTGTTCAGCTGGAGAAAGTTTTGGCACATCCACACATTTATCTGTTCTAAGCATCTGTTCAGTGATTGGATGGGGTCAAAGGTCACCTGGTGACATCGTAATGTAGAGCTGTGTGTCATCTGCATAGTTATGGTAGCTAATATTATTTCCTGTTATAACCTGAGCTAGTGGGAGCATATAAATATTGAATAAAAGGGGTCCTAGGATTGAACCTTGGGGTACCTCACATGTGACCTTTGACCTCTTTGATGAGAAGTTTCCAATTGAAACAAAGAAATCCCTGTTCTTTATGTAGGATTCAAACCAGTTAAGCACTGGACCGGAGAGTCCGACCCAACTCTCCAGTCGATTCAGTAATATGTCAAGGTCAACACTGAGGTCCAGCAGAACCAGCACTGTGGTTCTGCCACAGTCCGTATTTCTATGGATGTCATTGAACACTTTTACGAGGGCGTTCTCTGTGCTGTGGTAACCATGGAAACCAGACTGGAAGGAGTCAAAGCGGTTGGTTATAGTTAGGAAGCTAGTTAATTGTTTACACAGCTTTTTCAATAACTTTGCTGATGAATGGGAGGTCAAAGGTCGGCCTGTAATTCTGCAGTAGTGATTTGTCCAGATTGTTCTTTTTTATCAGTGGTTTGATTGCTGCTGTTTTCAAAGCCTGGGGGAAAACGCCTGATGAGAGCGAAGAGTTTAATATCTGGATCAGATCAGCAGCAACAACAGGAAGAACTTTCTTAAAGAAATGTGAGGATAAAACATCCAGACAGCAGGAACTGGAGCTTATTGACTTATAACTTCCTGTAGGGTTTTATAATTAAGTAGCTGGAATTGGGTCATTTTTCCTGTATTTGTTTTGTTTGGGCTCAGCATTGGTACTGACTTTATAGTGGATGTGCACTATAAAAGTAAAAGTAAATGAAAGTAATAAAATGACAAATGATTTAATAATGATTGTAGAATCTGTCTCATGTTTCCTTTAACATAATATGAAGATCATTGAGAAAAATGAAATAGTTCCTGGCAGGAGAATCACAATGAACCAGAAATCTGTGTGTGTGTGTGTGTGTGTGTGTGTGTGTGTTTGGTGTTTATCATGTCTACAGATTATTTAATGTATGAAGGAATTATTTTTTTCTAGGTTGGTGTGGAAAAACTCTTCATACCTACAAGTCAGAAAGAAGATCGAGTTTTAATAAACTGAATGTTTTAGAAATCATCCAGTTTTGACTGTGATAAAGTAAAAATATGTAAATCCCTGCATAAGCTCCTTAGATACAATAAAAAAAATTTAAAAAAACATTTTCTGACGAAATCTGGATATTGAGGTGATTTTCAGACCAGCTGCTGTTGAATCTTCATTTACTGCAGACAGGAAGTTTATGCCAGAGGATCAACAGTTTGTCTCACGCAGGATCCTGAGGGTGTGTTTACATCCGCTGAAAAATGTCTCCTTTTATCTCCACAAATCACTTCACCGCTGCCATTTTCCTCTAATTCTGTCCTCAGGTGTCTTTGCTAACAGAAACATGTTTGTTACTTTTAGTATAATTTGGTTTTAGATGTTTTCGGAGGCGAAATTCTAGGAAAACTCCCCGCAAGCGGCGCAAACAGACCGAGAATCTGGCCGCTTTAAAGGCTCCTGGGACGAAGGAGAAACTTGTCGGACATCAAACATGAGCTCAGCGTGGAGGAGAGAGACTTTTCTACCTGCTTCAGTAACTTTGGTCTTGTAAGATGTTTGTTTTCGGAGTGTTTCGAGGCTCAATGTCGGCGGAGAAAACACAAAGTGGAGCCGCTTTTCGAGGCGGCAGCAGAGCAGCGGGCTGCGTTGTCTCTTCACGGTTCTCATGTGTGTTATAAGTCCCGCCTCCCGCTCTGAGCTCCACAAGTTCCGAGGAACGAAACAGCCCGACAGACATGGCAGAGGAAGCTCCAGCAGCCGCGCCGGCTAAGGCTCCGGCCAAAGCCCCGAAGAAGAAGTCCGCTCCCCGGGCCAAGCAGGACGGACCCAGCCTCCCGAAACTCATCGTGGCCGCCGTGGCCGAGTCCAAGGAGCGCAAGGGGATGTCCCTGGCGGCCCTCAAGAAGGTGCTGGCCGGGAAAGGAGTGGACGTGAGCAAGGCCAACAAGCGCATCAACACCGCCGTCACCAAGCTGGTCACCAAAGGGACCCTGAGCCAGACTAAGGGCACGGGGGCCTCCGGCTCCTTCAAGCTCGCCAAGGAGCCCAAAGCCGCTAAACCGGAAAAGAAGGTGGTGAAGAAGAAGGCTCCCGTCAAGGCCAAGAAGCCCGCCGCCAAGAAGAGCGCAGCGGCCAAAAAACCCGCCGCCAAGAAACCCGCAGCGGCGGCAGCAGCAGCCAAGAAGTCCCCGAAGAAGGCTCCGGCCAAGAAAGCGGCCAAGAAGCCCGCCAAGAGCCCCAAGAAGGCCGCGGCCAAGAAACCCAAGGCCGCCGCCGTCAAGAAGCCCAAGGCCGCAGCCAAGAAAAGTCCAGCAAAGAAACCTGCAGCCAAGAAGGCCGCAGCGAAGAAGGCCAAGAAATAAACAGCAGCTTCAGCTTTTTACTCACCAAAGGCTCTTTTAAGAGCCAACACACATTCTGCTGAAGAGCTCGTCCTTTACTTTGACTGACCCACATTCTGCTTCATACACGCAACTTCAACACTTTTACACCAATTTATACCTATATGGCTTATTAATTAATTAATGTAGCTGCCACATGTTGTACAGTAGTTTAACAGTCATGGGACTTCCACTTCTCAGAAAGGATTCACCTCATTTGGCTGGATACCAGTATATGTGGAAGACATCAACTTTCACTCTTTTTCTTCTCATCTAGTGTCTTTATGCTACACGAGTCTTTGGCCGCTGCTTATTACTTCACTGTTCACAAATGAATAGATGGAAAGCCAGCAAAAGGCTCACACAGCGCTCACTTCCTGTCACCATGAACCAGGAAAGTCACAATGTTTAAACAGCCACATCATATATAAAATGAACTTTTCATGTCGATCCGTCACAAGTTAAATGGAGTGAAAGTTGGTTCAGAAATCCCTCACATGTTGCTCAGCTGCACAAAAGCATCAACACAAACTTCACATGACAGCCAGTAGAACTACATTGATTTGATGTTTGTTCCTTTCAGACTCTGTTGAGCGGAGTTTGATTCACCCAATAATTTCATTTCATCAAAGTTCAATTATTGCTTTAAAAAGAACGTTCTCAATCTGGCTTGTAGGAGGAGCTGCTGAGCTCGGCTCCTCATAGGTCCGCAGCTCACACATAAAAAGCGACGCTCCGCAGCTCGCGCTCACATTCGTCTTTGTGTTTCCACAGAAGAAGAAAACAAAATGAGCGGCAGAGGAAAAGGAGGCAAAGGTCTCGGTAAAGGAGGCGCCAAGCGGCACCGTAAAGTTCTCCGCGATAACATCCAGGGAATCACCAAGCCCGCTATCCGCCGTCTGGCTCGCCGCGGGGGAGTCAAGCGGATCTCCGGTCTCATCTACGAGGAGACCCGCGGTGTGCTCAAGGTCTTCCTGGAGAACGTCATCCGTGACGCCGTCACGTACACCGAGCACGCCAAGAGGAAGACCGTCACCGCCATGGACGTGGTGTACGCTCTGAAGAGGCAGGGCCGCACTCTGTACGGCTTCGGGGGTTAAACCGACAACTTTGCTCACTCGACCAAACAAAGGCCCTTTTCAGGGCCAAACACTGATCGGCTCATGAGCTGAATTTCTGTCTGATGCAACCAAATCTCTCCATAAGCGACCTATGAGTGTAAAAATGTATCTATATTAATATTAATCTGACAAAACAAAGAATTATAGCTGCTTGTTCACACAAAATGTAAAGTTTTGTTTCCACTGATTTTTCTTACTGAAGGTTTGATGGTTAAACTGGCAATACATGAACTCATTAGACTATTCTGCTGTATCAGTGAATCCACAGGGAGATATTTAAACTAAAATATCAAAAGTGAATTTAAATGTAAATGTATTCTCATGAAATGTAGAGGAAGAACTTTACACTGTGTGATGTAGAGAGACTACAAGTTCAGTCTTAAAGAAAAACAACAGAATTGTTACAAGTTAGTTTCTTATGGAATTTTAATTTTCAATTATATTTCTTTTGGAAGAACCCTAAAAAATTCTATTGAAAGAATAAATTAATCACATGCAGATTAAGACATGATGAAAGATTAACTTTTATCTTTTATCCAGGGTAAAGTCTTTTTCTTTTGTAGGCCAAACATTTTATGTTTTGTTTTAAATTTGAAAAAAAGATGAAGTGAAATTAGGAGGTTCTACTCACCGTTTCTGAACAAAAAACAAAAGATTATGTGTATGTTTTATTTTCAAATGAGTTTTCAGTGGTTTTAGCTCTCTGTGGCTTTTAATAAGAATTTATTAAATCAGTTTATTTTGGTAAAAGTGAAGCATAACAGCATTTCTTGCTGTTTATGAGAAATACAGAATTTTTATAGAATTTGTTTCTACATAAATCTTGAAAAAGTTTCTGTATCTCAACAAACGCGCACAGAACAAGCAACAAAATAACCTGAAAAGCAGTGAAAATTTGAAGTGTTTGCTTTTATGGTTTCACTTTTCTGGAGAACGTTCTCGATTCCCGCCCTTTCTTTGTCATCACGTGGCTTCAATTCAAATACTTCCTGATCCACTGGGCCGTCCAATCACAGCCAGGCGACGCTGCAGCTCAATTTCCATACAGCATGTATAATATCAGCTGTTTCCTCTCCAGCAGCTCATTCGTCTGCTGTAAGTTTCCAGAGACAACATGCCCGAACCCGCCAAGTCCGCGCCCAAGAAGGGCTCCAAGAAAGCGGTCACCAAGACGGCCGGCAAAGGAGGCAAGAAGAAGAGAAGGACCAGGAAGGAGAGCTACGCCATCTACGTGTACAAGGTGCTGAAGCAGGTCCACCCCGACACCGGGATCTCCTCCAAGGCCATGAGCATCATGAACTCCTTCGTCAACGACATCTTTGAGCGCATCGCCTCCGAGGCCTCCCGTCTGGCTCACTACAACAAGCGATCCACCATCACCTCCAGGGAGATCCAGACCGCTGTGCGCCTCCTGCTGCCCGGTGAGCTGGCCAAGCACGCCGTGTCCGAGGGAACCAAGGCTGTGACCAAATACACCAGCTCCAAGTAACCAGCTCTGCTGCTGATGCTCCAACCCAACGGCTCTTTTAAGAGCCACTCACTGCATCTGGAGAGCTCTGATCATGATGATCACTTGGATCTACAGATTCTTGATAAATTGTTTCTTCATTCCAGAGTTTCTTCAATTGTTCTCTACCAATTTAATTAAAAGATCAGATAAAACTGAAATTGGGGTGAAACATCTTACAAATGGCAAATCTGCACATTTCATGAATTGGATGACTTTGTGATATTAAAAAGAGACATTAAAACTGTTTTAATAGTTCAGTCTACAAAAATTTACAGAACTGGGTCAAAACTGCTTTTATTGTAATATGCAAACATTTGACATGCTTGGTGTGTAAACAGATATGTAATACTTTATCCTGAAAGCATTACATATTTTATACTAAATATGCAAAGATTTCTGTTGTCTGTATTATCTGAAGGATAAGATCAGTTGGGGCGGCGATCATCAGTTTGCTCCCATGGTCCATTTGTGCTACAGGTTGCTTTAGCTCCGCCTGGAAAAGTCAAAGCAGCCTCCAAAAAAATGTCAAACCTTCAGGACAACATGTGATTTATCATCTTTTAACAGACGGTTAAAAGAAACTGGGTTGTTTCTCAACTCTCAGGTAAAAGTGTTGGATGCAAATTGTTTTTAGATGGAAAAACAATGATGGAAGATGTGTTGCATAGCAACATGCTGACCTCTAGTGATGGCCAAATGAAGCCTCATGAAGCAGTGAAGCTTCAGGCCCATTGCTTTGCCCAAAAGGTTCATTCATTTCTCACTAGTGACATCTGCTGTTCAAACTGTGGCAGCCTTGTCACTCAGACATATTTAAAAACAATTAGTAAATGCAATATTGACCCAAAGTTTTTTGTCAAACTCATGTTTAGTAACAGGAGAGTCAATTAAATCCTATTTAACTAATCTTTTTTAGTTATTAAAATGATTTGTAGTCCATCCTGGTATATGTTGACTGTCATTGGCTGTTTTCTTTTATCATCGACTGATTTGACAAATAAATTTAAGTATTCAGAGTGCTGCTTGTTGGGGCAGACAGTTTTCTTTGAGTTTTGAAAATTCTTAAAATTCTTCAAAACTTCTCTTTTTCTTGGATTCCTATTGGCTCTCTGATCTGATCCCTTATATTTTTACTCATCAGGCCAGAATTTTACTCTTCCAACAGCTTTAGTCTGTTTCTGCTGTGCAAGACTGATAAATTTTTGCAGAACAAAGAAATAGTGGAAACTTCAAGAAGGTGAGAAATTTTGGAGGTGAAGGGTTTAATTCTTTTTTATTTAAGAACCTTGTGAATGATCATCTCAAAGTATTCCCAGATGTCAGATTTTTTCTTCTCGCTGGCTCCTTTTCAATCAAGTTCATTTGTGCAGCACATTTCAACAACATTGCGGTTTCAAAGCTTTACATAATAAAAACACAAATATAATGTCATAAAATATACCATAATCAACCATTGAGAAAATTAATAACAAACATTACACTTTGATGAGTGCCATCATCAAAATCATTAATGCACATGAACTAGAAAAGGTTCCTTTTATTTCGGCCACTGCTGAAGACAAATCCTCCCCTGATGCGATCAAATACGATAACCAGCGGCTCATCACGCCTTTATTTTGAAAACCGACACGCAAAATGAAGCAGTCACGTGACCCATGCACTGCGAGGCCTCGTTTGTTGCCAGTCACGTGGTTTTCAACAAGACGACACAAGCCTGAAGCGGGGCTTCAGAGGGCCAATCACTACTGACCTCTACCAGAGTCAGCAGAAGGACCAGTATTGGTGTATTGGCCATCCTAAAATTTCTCACTGGCCCAAATCTGATCATCACTATGAAAAGTGTCCGGCATTATTTCAGCTTTTGTTGTATAACAGCTTTTTTTCTGCTACCCATCATTGCATATGATGGTAATAAATGTAACAGCATTTTCTTTCCACTGTACAGAAGCTACAGTCAGAGCAGCTGTTCAAAATAAAAAAAATAAAGCACTGCTGTTGTCAGAAAAATCAAAATCAAAAGTTTTTGATTGGTATGTGTTTAAAATGCCCATAATGAGCTGTAAGAGAAGAACATCTGGCTGAAGATTAAAGATAATTTAGAAGATTAAATAATTATGGGTCTGATTTCTTTGCACTATTCTGTTCATTTGTTTATGTTAAAGATATAAAGATTCATTAAAAATGGTACACAAACATGCTTTCATAACATAATGCATAAAATTAAGGTTGTATAACACTGCATGAAAGAGGATTTATTATGAAACATTCCTATTTACAAATATTGTATATGGAACTGGAGATGAGAATTTATTAAGGGCAGTTTGGGAGCCGAAAGAACCGGCTCTCTAAAAAGAGTCGAAATTCCCATCACCACAAAGTAGTTTGACTTTCCATTGTAAATGACTTTAAGACACCGCTGGACGAAATGATGTCCAACCAAAACCTATTAGAACAACAAACAATGTGCTAAAGAGGATTTGATGCTCTCATGATGAAGGAGTGTGTGGCTCTGAAAAGAGCCGTTGTGTGTTTGTTGCTGAGCAACAGCAACAGCAGCAGGTTTACTTGGCCTTGGCGGCCTTCTCGGTCTTCTTGGGCAGCAGCACCGCCTGGATGTTGGGCAGCACTCCACCCTGAGCGATGGTGACTCCACCCAGCAGCTTGTTGAGCTCCTCGTCGTTGCGGACGGCCAGCTGCAGGTGACGGGGGATGATGCGGGTCTTCTTGTTGTCGCGGGCGGCGTTCCCAGCCAGCTCCAGGATCTCAGCGGTCAGATACTCGAGCACAGCGGCCAGGTAGACGGGGGCTCCGGCACCGACCCGCTCCGCATAGTTGCCTTTGCGCAGCAGCCTGTGAACGCGGCCCACCGGGAACTGGAGTCCGGCTCTAGAGGAGCGGGTCTTGGCCTTCGCTCGGGTTTTTCCTCCGGTCTTTCCGCGGCCACTCATTTCGTTGCTGCTTGTTTCTGGAGACGAGACTCGAGAAAATGTGACCAGCAGCGGCTGAAAGCTGCTTTATATGTCCGCGGAGAGGAGCGGGACGATGCTGGCGACCAACCAGAAAAGCTCCCAGCAGAGCGGGACGGAGAGGCGGACTTTTTGAACGCAGCTTCCTCCAATGAGCGGCGGACATTAAGCCGGGAGGCGACGCCTCTGGGCGGCGCTGAGCTCCAGGAGGAGCCGCTAACCAACCAGGATCCGGAGCGGAGCTGCAGCGTCACAGAGAGACGCCCAGAGCCGCAGCTTAAGAGCAGCGGAGCCTCGGCGGTTCGCCACATTTCTCTCCTGATCCCGAGCAGAGAAGCAGAATCATGGCCAGAACCAAGCAGACCGCCCGTAAATCCACCGGAGGCAAAGCCCCCAGGAAGCAGCTGGCCACCAAGGCAGCCAGGAAGAGCGCTCCGGCTACCGGCGGCGTGAAGAAGCCTCACCGCTACAGGCCCGGTACCGTGGCTCTGAGGGAGATCCGTCGCTACCAGAAGTCGACGGAGCTGCTGATCCGCAAGCTGCCCTTCCAGCGTCTGGTCCGAGAGATCGCTCAGGACTTCAAGACCGACCTGCGCTTCCAGAGCTCCGCCGTCATGGCTCTGCAGGAGGCCAGCGAGGCCTACCTGGTGGGTCTGTTCGAGGACACCAACCTGTGCGCCATCCACGCCAAGAGGGTCACCATCATGCCCAAAGACATCCAGCTGGCCCGCCGCATCCGCGGAGAGAGAGCTTAGAGGCTGCAGCTCCAACAAACACACAACGGCTCTTTTAAGAGCCACACACACCCAGTTTAACAGCTCTTCCTGTTGCATCTTAAACTTTCCTGCTTTATACAGACAAATCTGGAGAATTTTTTTTTTCTGTTCATACAGATCTACAAGTTTACTTTTTTCCTAAATGAAATAAGCCGTTTTATCTTATATCACCACCATTGTCCATAAAAACTGAATGTTGATCCATAACTTCAAGCCTGAATCTGATTTTTATGTCTATAGAAATAAGGTGGTTTTATTTCCTTTCAGTTTAAGGTCACATCTGAACCTCCATCACCATATGAAGGAAACATCACTTCAGTTTATATTTTTGCTCCTCTTCCTCATTTTATGTTCCCCATAACTAAATTTTGTAGTTAAACAATTTACTAGCTTTAGTATCACAAAGTACTAAAACAAGTGTTAAATTAAGCACCATATGTCCATGCAACTTAACTTAGATTATTAAATACAGTTCAAACTATTCTTATATACAAAAGGTCTCATTGCTGCTTCCTGATGTTTTCACATTTTTTTCATCTATTTTGGCTCCAGAGCTGCTGCAGTTCAACTGAACTCATAATCAGAATAATGCAGTCATTTTCCTCTCTGCCTTTTTCCTCCAGTGACATTTAACATTACAAAGACTTGGGACAAAATAAGTTTATTATTAATATTCACACGTAGAGTAAAAGTTTGACAAAAGTCAGACAGTGTGATCCAATCCAGTGGATCGAATCAAAAGAAGCTCAGATTAGTTCAAAGCAGCAAAACAGACCTTTGATTGAATCATTAATCTTTGGTGATGAGTTTCTTGCCTCAACCCGTCAATCTTTACCTACTTCTATAAATTCTACATCAGTTTCAAGTCAAGACTGTGATCCAAAATATATAAAATAAAATAAAAAATTAAAATTCTAAAGCTAATTTTTCATTATTACAAAATCATAAAAAAAACACACATTACAGATTGTGGCTATATGATTACATTTGAACTGCCAGTGACCAGAGATATAACCAGATTTATATCGTACTAAGTTGAGATTAATAACTCAGAGTTCGGCCTTCTTTTTCTTAAAGACGTCTCCGTCAGGCTGCTCTCTCCATTTCAAGGTGGTTCCACTCGTTCCATTCTCATTCAGTCTGTCCTGCAGCTGGTGAGCAAAGTATGGGTTTGGGGGATGGGTTGATTAGATTGATTAGTGCTCCAAAGGACTGTACTTTTTTTTTTTAATCTTCAAACTTTACCTTTTTCAGGATGTTTGCCATCACAAGCGGATCGTTCAGATTGACAGAGTCCTCAGTCTTCAGTCTCAGCTTCACAAGCCGTTTCATTTCTACGTTTTAAACAAGAAAAATGAAGCTACACTTAAAACTGCAGCTCATGTTCTCCTACATGCACATCAATAAGTGAATACCATTTAAACACTTGCCTGGGAGGCTGTGGCAAACAAATGACCTTTTTGTTTCACATGAGCGAAACCTCCATTGCCCTGGACTCCATGTGACTCCACAAATGATTCTGTTGGAGCCTATTATGTTGAAAACTTCTGCCCAGTTTCTGTAGACAAATCTGCTCCCATCAGACCAGTGAAAGTTTGGATCTCTAAACAGACCAATCCATACAAAGGCCGGACTAGGAAGCAAACTTTGAGCTCTCTGGTTTTCTGTGTGGTTCCTGATGGTAGCCAGGTCTCTGAAGTTCTGCCTGCAGTACTTCTGAGCATCGGACCAGGATCTGGGTTCATTGACCAGAACATATTCAGGATTCTCCTGTGTGCCTGCAGTAGAGAATGAAAACGAGCAGCATTTGTACATTTTATGATCAAGTCTTTGTTAGAACTGAATGTAGTAGTTGCTTCTCATTACCGTTGTAGCAGATAAATGGGTACGAGATGCTGCAGGAATCATCCCAATATTTGCCATTGTTAGCAATCAACACACAGAACTGGTTGGCATAATAAAAATCTGGTTCATAGTCAGAGGTTTCCCAGTCCCTGTATTCAGCCCCGCTCCCTGTGAAACCATCAGACCACCTCCAGTCCATCTCACTGTACAAACCGATCCAGACCTCCGATGTGTGATTAGCAGATGAAAGCGTATCCAAAACTCGCTTCACTTCTGTGAAACTCTGGATGGTGGCCAGGTCTGTGTGTTTCTGTCTGCAGTAGGCCTGAGCTTCGCTCCAGGTGAAAGATCCACTGACAAAGTGATACTGATGCTGGTCGCATGTGGAGAGGATGAACCTCTCTGTTAGGAGAAAAACAGAAACTTTCCTCATAATCTCTCAAGGCCTTATTCCACCAATGTAACTTTTTCACAGCATTACAGCAATTAAAAGTAATGATAGTTCATGAAAAATTAATTCACCTACCTGAGAGAAAGAAGACCAACAAGATCTTCCACATCGTCATGTGGCTCTGTAGAGAGCAGGGGCAAAACTCTGCTTTTATTGCAAAGAAAATAAAATGCAAACATGTCTGACGTTTTCAGTGTGTCTGAATACAGACATGCAATGCTACTAGTCATACATGTAAATGTTTCCACAGGGGGCCTTTGTTCAGCTTTCCAGTTATTAAGTTTATGACATCATGCCTAAGCAAATTATATTTAATCATTAATCCTGAGTAATCATAAGTCTCTGCAGAGAGGAGGCCGTCAGACACAGCTTCTACCAGCTGCTGCATGGAGGATAGAAGGAGAAAAACCACTAGAATGTTCCCATGTTCAAATCTGACCACCTCCCCTATTTTATGTCTCTGTGTGTGTGACAGATCCCAGAACATCATGTTGCAGATTTTCCTACATTTCCCCCCTCACTGTTTTTCTGGAAGGCTTTTACAACCAACATAACCACTGAGCTTGTTTCTGTAGCGTGGCCACTGAGTTTCTATTCAGTAGCCGTAGAAACTTCACCTCCTTCCCCCAGGCTGTCTCCTCAAGGAACATAATAGATGCACATTATAACTCGAGCAGCTACTCTACTGAGAAACAACTTAGACACATTTGCAGCATTTTAATCTTCTGCCCATCTGCATTGTTTGTGTCCACAAACATGGCCAGTAGAGTCAGACTGTATTCTGATTCTAATAGGGCTATAAAGTTAATAATGGTGCTGTCCTATCGGCTATTCAGCTCAGTGTTTGGGTCTTTGTTGTCCCTGACGACGTCACGTGAGGTGATCTGGTCTCCTTTCTCAAGGTGCGAATTGCTGAAAAACGTCTTGAAGAAACAACAAAAGAAGTCCAGATTTCTTGTACTGGACTTGAGAACTTAGGAATGTCTAAAAATTACTGATTATGGTTGAGTGGTTGATCTATGAAATTGAAAATACAGTCATGTATTTGTCACACAAGTATGTCAGGATTTGTCTGTCTGAAATTTGTACAAAGTGAGCGTGGGAGATCTTTTTTTTTAAAAACATGGTTTAGTCACTACACAATCCAGAGCTTCACTCTATGAAGAACATTTAGGATTTTGCAACTCTGGACAGAAATAAATGTTATGTCGAATTATTTTGGTTCAGTTATGTAATTTTATTTGTTCTTTATATTTAAATATGTGTAGGTAGTTGGTCTCGGGTGCTGCACATTTTGACCACCAGAGAGCAGTGTTTCAATGCTGTTTCCCAAGACGGGGCAGGAAATGCATCTTGTTGTCTTCCTGTGTTGCTAAGCTACGTGCCGAACGTGGATGTGAACTGTAAGTGTTTCATCTGCGGGAGACAAATTTGGCAGAAAATCGGTAAATATATACATCACTTGTTGAAATATGTCGGTACATTCTCATTTATGCGATAAACAGTCAGTATTTTAATGACAGCTTTGTTTAATCTGTCTCAACTGGAAATCAAATATTCTGTACATTAAGGACCCCAGTTATTGTGTCCTGTGAGGCTCAGTGATTCCCAGGCTACATATGTAAACGTCACGTCACAAGGGAAGGAAACCAGTTTTTTAGATCTCTATTGAATGTAAGCTGGACAATAAAACTCCACATGTTTGTTTTTTTTATTTTTTTTTTTCCAGTTATGAGGCACAGTGGCCAAACCTGAAACTGCTGCTGTGCAAGCTACGCAAAAGGTCGTTGCTAGGTACCCAAAGAATGACTAAGTTGCTAGGTAACCAAAGAGAGAGCGAGGAAGAACTGCGAAAGTCATGCCTCTGCCTACATCTCCCAGAATGCTGTGCGGTTCTGGATCTGAGTTCAGATTCAAAACTGCTTGGGGTTTTTTTGTGACTCAAACTTTTTCCATATCTAAATGTGAAGCTAAAAAGTTTTAGTGTAATCTGTGTAATCTGTTACACAAATTCTTTGTGTAACAGATTGTAGACAGTTACATTTTGTCAGAAATATTTACAAAAAGAAAAGAAATGGAGCGTATGGGATCATTTCACCTCCTCTGGGTGTCACAGACAGAATCTGAGCCTGAGAACCGGCAAGAGGAGAGTTCATATCTACTAGGTAAGGTTTATTTGACTATTTTTATAATTTAGTGTAATTTGTAAGAAATAGGCTATGTAGGAATATATGTTTGTGTGTGTGGCTGTGTAACATTGTGTGTGTTTGTCTTTGTGTGGGTCAGACACACAACGTGTCTACATTTGTGTGCTTGTAGCCTGTATTTGTGTGGGTCATAAGCATTGTGTTGGTTTTGTGTTTGTATGGGTGGAAATTAGGGAATAAGCAAATTATTACTTATCTGTATGATAAGTAATAATTTGCTTATTACTTATCTTAGTAATAAACAAATGATTAATAAGTAATAATTTGCTTATTACTTATCTTAGTAATAAATAAATTATTAATAAGTAATAATTTGCTCGTCTTAAGCAAATTATTCTCAGGTAACAGAAGATCCTACATCATGGTCCTGCTGCTGACCTCTGGTCTGTTGTCTCCTCTCCGACTCTTTGCTCCTTCTGTTGTGACAATAAACATTTCTTTGAAATATATCAAAAGCAACAGTGAGAACAACTTTTGCAAAGAAAATAAAGAGAACTGGGTTTATTCCTGGCAACAACTATCTATCAAGGAATATTACATGAGTTAACAGCAACATTAATATTCATGTTAACAGGCATTTCATGATATATTGGTATGAATTAACTAGTCATCATCTAGCCAACATTTTGTGGATACAACAACATTAGTCAACTTACATGATTATTTGGAAAAAAACTGCAACATCTTTTCTGTACTCTGTCCATCTGTGCTGAGCTTCAAGACTCTCCTTAGTGACTCACTGGTGTAACATCAGCATTAGCTTTGTATGCTATTGGTTAGTTCAAAGTATCTTCATAGTCTGTCTTGTGGGGAGCCAGAAATCTGAATGGGCAGGGCCAGCAAGGGCCACCAAGGGCCACCAAGGGCCACTCCTTTTCCAGTTCAGGCATTCGCCTTGTTAGGCCGACAACAAAGTTTATTTGCTCACAGCTGTTGAAGCCAATAGGACCTCGTCACATCTGCAAAAAGCAGAGACGCAACGCTAAGGCAACTAAAACGGATCCCATCAAAACCTTGACTGCATCTAGACACTGGTGACAAAGGGCAACCTGTGGAGAGCAACCTGTGGAGAACAACGTGTGGAGAGCAACCTGTGGAGAGCAACCTGTGGAGAGCAACGTGTGCAGAGCAACCTGTGGATAGCAACCTGTGGAGAGCAACTTGTGGAGAGCAACTCTCACCTGACATTATGTTTCTCTAATCTGAACCGTTTGCAAATTCAGTTTTCTAGAAATTAATGCGACCTTTCTTGAGGACAATGTTCATTATAGTCAATCACCCCAATTTACATCATTTTTGAAATCCTGGGGGAAACCGGAGCACCCGGAGAAAACCCACGGCCATTTTTTTTTTCTGGTCTAAAATAAGAGATTTTTTCGGGGGTTTTGCAAACGGTTCAGAAATTCTCTAGATATTTTCTCCTAGTTGCTCTATTATGATGTTTTCTTGCTCTTCTTCTGTTGTGATTTTTTGAGCTTAAAACTGTCCTGTATCCTTTTCCATATGGACGTTTTCTTGCCCGTTGCCTCCACAGGTTCCTCTGACCGATTTGCCACACAGCTTTCTCTCATGTCTGTGGCCTCAGGTTCTCTCTCTACCATAAAATTATTTGCCTCCTTGTTCGATGTGTGAGGAACATTTATGTCCTCTTCCAGTGTTTCTTCTAAGTGATGGTCCTGATTTTTGGCTGCAGAGTCAGAAATGCTGTTTGTGTCTTTTTCATTTCCTTCTTGACACTTTGCCATGTTTTTTCCTGGTGGTTCAAATTCATTTCCGTCTTTAAGGTGAGATTTCATTTTTTCCTGCTCCATTTTGAAACTAAACTCACAGCCAGAGTGCAGTTTCTGGAAGTCAGTCAGTTCTTTTATAAGATGTTTCTTCTCAGCTTCAAGCTCCATGATTTTCAGAGAGGAAGCTTCCATGTCTTTAGCTCCATCCTGCTTAAAAATGTCTGCCTGCTGCATCAGGCCAGAAACTTCGACTTCATGTCTGGCTTTAAGTCCTTCAAAAGCAATAGTAGCCAGATCCAGAATACTCTTTAGATGTATTATTGTCTGATTGGATTGTTGTTGCAGGACAGACAACTCTTCTCTCCTTCTCTGGTCCAGACTTTCTTTTTCTGCTCTCAGTGTGTTGATGAGCTCAAGGTCGTTCCTGGCTTTTTCCAGATGTGCTTCGTTCAAACAAGTTATTTCGAGCTGGCAATCCTTGTTTTGTTGTCTTAGCGCAGAAACATCTGCTTCATACCTCCATTTCAGGTGTTGGTAAGAAGTCGTCATCTGATCTAGCTCTCTCTGCAGACGTTTCTCCTTGTTGTCATCATTATAGTTCAGCTGCATCTTGTCAGAAGCGTTTATAGCTTCTGGACTGCTAAACGTCTTTACTGCCTCTAGTTCTGTCTTTAACTCTCTGCTCATTTTCATGAATATCTCCTTAAGAGTTTTCTGCCTCTGCAGCTCATTTTTTGTCTCCTGTAGTTCTTTTTGGGTGGAGGCCAGCTTTTGGGTCTCGTCAAACCATTTCGCTCTCTCCATTTCAAAAAGAGATCCGAGTCTTTGGATCTCTCTCTGGACGTCCATCACAGGTCTGTTCTCTTCCCAGCCTTGCTGCTGTTGTTCAGCTATAAAATCTGACTGCTGGGGTCTCATCCCACCGTTGGAGTATTGTTGTGTTGGATATGACATGTTTATACAAAACAGTGCTGGTTCAAATCCGTCTTTTTCTGCAAACAATCTCCTTCTGAAAGCGCTTTGCGTACGTCTGAACTCGTCAGTAGTGCAGGAAGCAATGACAAGAAGGTAGCAGTTTGTTACATACATACAGTGCTGATGACATCACAAGCATGACTCTAGTTGTGACATCACAGTTTTCCTTCATCTTTGGAATGATGATGATGCCAGTGTTTGAGAAATCTACCACACTGACCAACCAGCCTTCCCCCCCCATATTGAAATTGGGCTGGGTGGGAGTTGGGGGGGGGGGGGGGGGTTATACAGTGTTAGGGTGACTGATTAGGGTGACTGCCCCCAAGTGTGCCCCTGCACACTAGGGGGCAGTGTCTCAAGAACTCTGAAATGAGTCTCCATTTTAGTTCATGGTTATTTTTTTTGCTCTTACTGTTTTAGTTTCAGGTGATCCTAGTCCCTTGGCTCTGACACCAAATAATCACATCTAGTTGAAACAAATTGAGGCCATTTTATATGGAAATAGTTGTATTGTCTGTAATGTCAGCATCAATCCATTTGTTTCATAACTGAATCAGAGGATTTTCAGAGAATGGAGAGACCAAAGATCTTCATGAATCCCAAGGAACACGGCGGGGAACGGTCAGAGAAAAAGACATAAAAGTTCCAGTTCTAGTTTGTCATAAACCATGTAATTTGTTTTATTGGTATTTTGAACGACTATTCCATGGACTCTAGACAGAAGTTGCTGGTGGATTGGAAATGAATGGGAAAGCTGCAGTTTTTAGTTTTTAATTTTATGAAGAAAAAAACAATGCAGGAAGATGCCAACGCCCAATGGGCTTATGTAAAGCTTCCACCAAATAATAAGAAAATAATATGTAATAAAATCCACTAATACAGTCCTTCATTTATTGATTATAAATGCATGAAACAAAAATACATCTACAAAGTTTTGACAGGAATTTAAATAGCTTGGGAGACTTTAACAGTCGCTAACACAAGTTAGTTTTTGGTTGGTCATTCCGGAAATGAAGGGGGCGCTAGTGACACTATTTCCTGTACCAACCGTGTTATAATAATTAGAATAATAATGTATTTTATTTGACAACGCCTTTCAAAACACCAAGAACACTTTCAGCATTAAAAATACAAATTAAACAGTAAAGAAATGGCTACAAAACGTGATATGTCACGTGGTATGTCCCTATTTTATTTTTAAATCTTTATTAAATCTTAATTTAGAATTATATTAGTAACAAACAATCTAAAATAAGCAACAATAAGGAATCATTATGGAGATGTATTTATCTATCTTTACACCCTCTCTATCTGAAACAAAAGTCATAAAACATGAATCAAATCAATATTTTGGAGACAAATGTACATTACATTTATCCATCCATTAATTATCATACACGCACGTTTATCCCTATAGTGGGTCATGAGGGCTGGACCCTGGACAGATCGCCAGTCCATTGCAGATTAAGAAAACAGATATAAACAAATACTCGCTGGTGCTGAAGTTCAAATAATAGATTGTGATGTTGTGAATGGTACTCTTAAAATAAATAAGTTAAAATCTAAAATATAATAGCCTCTGGATTATTAAATAAGAACTAGATGGAAAAGAGGTTTGGTCAGTAAAACATTTGGTCAACAATTTTGGCCAACTTAGTACGTCCATTCACAGAGCACTTTTGTTGTTTATCTGCCAAACATTTTTCTTATTATTCACATTATGAATATAATTTACAAACAAACCAAAGGACTTCTGAACTTCTAACAAGTGCCATTCAGAAAACTAGAATATTTTTGGTTGCAGGTGACCTGGCTCAGCTATTATCATTGTTTACCATAATGTCTCATTGGAAACTTTTGCTATAAGGACTCCAGCTCAACCAGTAAACTGATTGGTGTCCCACTATTCCATTTAGAAATTCAATTCTACCAATTGCAATCAATTCATAAAATAAAGACCTTAAATATCCAATTGTTGCGAAACCCAAAGTGATTCATTGAAAACTTTAAATGTAGCTTCAACCTGGAAAGAGAGTCAAGCAACTTAACTGAATGAAGAACAGATTTTAATCCATCAAAAAATAAAACATGATACACAGATAAATGTTTGTTAGGTTCCATCTAACCTTTATTTGTTGTCTTGTATTAATATTTTTCATTTTTGGTTTTAAAATACCTAACAGTGCACATAACTTCATTGTTATTCATGTCTGCTGAAATAAATGGGTAATATTACATTATGATCAGTCAAACAGTAGTTAATAACAATAATAATAACCATTTCACCAAATACTTTGTTACTCTTGTGTCGTTTATTGCAGTTACTTACTAAAACTATATTGAAGTTGTGCTACTCGTCATTAGAGCATCACATCTGGGTCCTACACCCACCTTTGATGGCTGCTGTTAGTTTATAAAATATATTAGACTTTCCAGAAATTTAACATTGGTGTACAAAACATATTTAAAAAAGATTAACCTTTAAAAAGAAAAGAAAAACACTAGAGAACTAGTAAGTATGTAAAAAATATTTGATATTTTTCAGGTGTAGTTTTACATGCCGTCATGTTGCAGAAGAATCTCAGCGCCGTCTAAACTCTCCGCTCTTCCTTGCTGAACTCCTTCACTCACCGCTGCAGGACCTGAACACCGACGCAGGTTTTGTCCACATTCCTCTGAGCTCAGATTGTAGCAAACATAAAAGACGGGATTTGAAAAGCAACGTTCACGTTCTGGCAAAAAAAAAAAAAAAAAAATCAACTTCACATGCTGAATCTGTACAAATTAGAAAACTGTGATCATTATTCACATATTTATATTTGTGAGGTTAGTGTCAAGAAGTTACTTTTTTTTTTTGATTTTTTGCATGTCTGAGAAACACCTAAATTAAATTTAATGTACAATTATGCAGCTTTTGAAATGCTTCCTTAACATTAATGCCACCAACTTTCATTCAACAAATTGATTGCAATGGCAAAGTAAACAGTTTCATTTGCTAGATTGAACTGTCACTTTGCTTGTAGATTGGATGTAGCTTCCCAGTTTAGCCATCACAGGACAAACATGTAATTTTAATAACTTTAAATGTCAGTGCATAAACCAGAGCCCTCCAGATGCAGTGAGTGGCTCTTAAAAGAGCCGTTGGGTTGGAGCATCAGCAGCAGAGCTGGTTACTTGGAGCTGGTGTATTTGGTCACAGCCTTGGTTCCCTCGGACACGGCGTGCTTGGCCAGCTCACCGGGCAGCAGGAGGCGCACAGCGGTCTGGATCTCCCTGGAGGTGATGGTGGATCGCTTGTTGTAGTGAGCCAGACGGGAGGCCTCGGAGGCGATGCGCTCAAAGATGTCGTTGACGAAGGAGTTCATGATGCTCATGGCCTTGGAGGAGATCCCGGTGTCGGGGTGGACCTGCTTCAGCACCTTGTACACGTAGATGGCGTAGCTCTCCTTCCTGGTCCTTCTCTTCTTCTTGCCTCCTTTGCCGGCCGTCTTGGTGACCGCTTTCTTGGAGCCCTTCTTGGGCGCGGACTTGGCGGGTTCGGGCATGTTGTCTCTGGAAACTTACAGCAGACGAATGAGCTGCTGGAGAGGAAACAGCTGATATTATACATGCTGTATGGAAATTGAGCTGCAGCGTCTCCTGGCTGGGATTGGACGAGGCGCTTGAAGTGAAACCACGTGGCTTTTCAAACGGTGCGCGCAGTCGGATCATAGAGAGAGAAAGAAAGAAAGGCGGGACGGTAAGCAAAAACAGAACTTTACAAGGAAACTCACACTAGTAGAATTTACACCTGATTTCGTTCATTTACTCCCCACAACATGATTTCACGCTGCTTGTATTTTTTGTATCATTATTATTATTATTATTATTATTATTATTATTAGCATCTGGAATGCAATTTATTCTTATTACCTTAGATGACATCTTGTAAGGATTCAGTATTTCTTCGTAGTGCTTATTAAAACCATCGCCACGTCCTGACAAGTCGAGTATGAGAGAGACGATCCACCACCAGGAGACGCTCCTCGGCTCCTCTGGCTCCTCCTGGTGGTGCCACCGCGATTTGCAGAAATGCGCTGCTGCCAGTCAGAAACGACCAAGCAGAGCCAGGAGGAAAGTCAACTTTGTTTTCCTGATTTTTATTTATTTTTTTGGTCTGAGCAAAAGTTAAATGTTTGGTCAAAAATCAAATATCTGGGCCATTACGTCACGGAGCAGCTCTGTGATGATGATGATGATGATGATGATGATGATGATGACATTGTCGCATATTGTACCCCCAGGCAAATGTTTTGGGGAGGACATTTCATATGTGCATGAAGTAAAAATAAGTCTGTTCAAACAGCCTGTTTGTGTTGCACATTTAAAAAAGTCACTGCCTACGACACGACTCTCAGTAGCCATTAGCATCTCCTTTTAAGGGCCTAAAATACTCTAAACTTACTCTGGCCAAATGAATCTGATGGAGCGGCTCAGGTCCGCTGGTTCTCACGTATCAAACATGAACGTGTGTTTGCAGTGCGACTGCAGCTTTTTTTTTTTTTTTTTAAATCAAGATAAAGTCGGTCGGGACACGTTTTTAGAAATGTGGACGTGATCAAATGTGACAGTTGAGATCAAATTCAGACGGGCAGCGCCGATCGTGTGGCGGAGAGAGCGACTCGGTGGGAGGAGAGAGCAGATTTATTGCGGACTTCATCCGAAGACGAACACACGCGACGAAGGAGCGGACGGGCCTGAGCATGGGTGACCTGTTGGTGCTGCTGGCGCTGCTGTGGACATCAGGTAGGCCTCTGCTTCACAAATCGGCTCAGAGTTGATTGAAAAACTATGCAAACTGCTGAAAAGCTCCTGCTTCATGAAGCCTGAGAAGGTTTACATTTTTTAATTAAAATAGACAATAAAAGACAAGGACTCCATATGCAATACATTGAAGGGTTTCTGTGTCCGAAGGTCATACTGCCAGGATAAAAGTTGGTCAGTTGCAACAAAAGACTAATTCGTCTATTTAGAGAAAAGGCCAGAGGGAGCCAACCGAGTGAGGTTTGTGTGTTTGTGCAGCAAAAAAATGTTTCCGTTTGTGCTGCTGTCATTTTCAAGATATGGAGAAATGTTCCCAGAGGTCACGAAAGGTCAACCAGCGCCTCCACCTTAGTCAAATCAGACAAAGTTGGTGTCGATCAATATATATATATTTATTTATTTATTTATTTTATTAATTCAAGAACATTTAGAATAAAAACATGAAGTGAATTTATCTGAAGCTGTATATCATGTTTTCACTCATTTCTCAGAGACAGATAAACACTGAGAGCAAACAGATGAATCTGAAGCGTAACGACTTGGTTTTCAATTCGGACACAGACTCCACGCAGCCTCGGTTCCTTTGTTTGATAACTGCATTCTAGAACGGTTTTGTGACGCACTAATGAGGTGCATAGTGCGTTACTACATGCACAGCACATACATTAAATAATCATTTAATGTAAAGAAAATGCATGAAGTTGCATCGCGGGGCCTCCAGACTTTAAGCAGCTCTCTGTCGCCCTGACTCCAGTGATCAGCCCAGTCCTGATCAGTATTAAAGATCCTGCTAGTTATATGCTTCTTAACGTTCCGCCGTCATCCGACCCACTCACTCTGAAAGAAATAAAACCCTCGCACTTGTTTACGGGTAAAATAATCTGATGGAACAGCTCCGGTTCTGCTAGCTGCCGTGGTGTCAGCCACGTAATCTTTGAGATGCGAATGCGAGATAAAATAAGTCAGAACATTTCTCAGAAACGTGGATGTGATCAAATCTGATGGGTGGGGGACAAACGAGCAAAAACCCGATGAGCCTCAACTTCCTCCCCCCGGCCACAGACATTTTCTTCAAACATCTCTGTTTGTTCTGCTATCATTTTAAAGGTACTGATAAAAAAACAAAACAGGGGGTAACACTTTATTTGACGAGGTGTGCATAAGACTGACATGACACTGTCACAAACATGACTTAACACCTGTTATGAACATGAAGGCGTCTTTGTGAATGTTTAGGACCGTTGTCAGGAAGTGTCATTTGGTAAATAATGACACTTTCGGGCGTACTGTGGTGGCGTAGTGGTTAGCGCGACCCGTATTTGGAGGCCTTCAGTCCTCGACGCGGCCGTTGCAGGTTCGACTCCCGGACCCGACGACATTTGCCACATGTCTTCCCCCCTCTCCTTCCCTATTTCCTGTCAGCCTACTTTCATATAAGGGACACTAGAGCCCACAAAAGACGCCCTGGAGGGGTAAAAAAAAAATAAAATAAAATAATGACACTTTCAATGCAAAGTTGATCTAAAAGTTGCATTAAAAGTGACAACTTTGCATTATTTTGCAAATAATGACACTTTAATGCAAAGTTGGCACTTTTAATGGACTTTCAATGCAACCTTTTAAAAAACGTTTGCATTAAAAGTGTCATTATTTACAGAATGACACATCTTGACAACAGTCAGACATTCATAAAGACACCCTCGTGTTCATCACTCGTGTTATGTCGTGTTTACGACAGTGTCGTGTCAGTCTTATGCACACCTCGTCAAATAAAGTGTTACCAAAAAGGTTTACAGAGGTCACCGAAGGTGAACCAGCCGCCCACGTTGCCCCAACCAAGCAAATTTGGTCTGAATCAACTGTGCTATCTATAGTCAAGGCTGAAAGGTCAACCAGTCCAACCCAACCTTACACAAGTTAGAAAAGAAAAAAAAAAAAAATTGGTGTCAATCAGCCATTCTGTGTTTGGGCTGCTAATATTTGTGTTTGCAATGCTACAATATTGAAACTATTAAAGCAGGTCAATAGAGACCATCACAGGCCACAGTTTGACTGAGGCAGGAACAGGATGCTTTGTATAATAATACTCATGCATGAATTGACTGGCAACATTACTATTGACGTCCATTAACAGTTTGGATTTCTTGATTTGAAAACCAAACAAATGTAGTTAGAGTTTCTTTCCTTTAGTTTTTATCCAAATATTTTCCTACTGTCAGACAGTCTAAGCTGTAATTCAGAATCTTAATTGGACATAAACTGGATAAAAAAATATGATAAATGTAGATTGAGGTATTTATTACTGGTATTATTATTTATATGTCCTTCTAATTCATGTAAAGCACTTTGAACTGCCTTGTTGCTGAAAATGTGCTACGTAAATAAAATGACCTCACCTACCAGATATTATTATTATTTTTTTTTATAGACTTATGCTCGCAGGGCTCTCCGTTCCAACTCCTGGCTTGGTGCAGTGGTCCGTTTTTCTACCAGAATGCCTAAAAATAAAAATAAAAATTGCTTTACTAATGGGTTTTGTTTGACTCTTTATGATCCCTGCAGGAGTCCAGGCGGAAGAAAAACACGAGCCAGAAGGTTAAAGAACAATAAACAATCACACAAGTGGAATTATTGTTCTTTCATAATTTACTTCCTCAGCAATGACTCTTTTCTTCTTCTTCTTCTTCAGAGGCTGATTACAGGTTGGTGGGAGGAGCGAGTCGTTGCTCAGGTAAACTGGAGATGAGGCTGGAAGAGTGGAAACCAGTCGCTGGATCTGACTTGATCCTGAGGGACGCGGTTGTCGTCTGTGAGCGTCTGGGCTGTGGCTCGGCTCTTTCTTTAGAAGAAAAGTTGCAATCGCTGCTCTTGCCCACGTGGATGATCACACCTAAATGTCTTCAGTCAGGAAAGTCTTTGAAGGAGTGTGCTTATCCAGAGAATTTCATTTTGGCCCTAGAGCTCACCTGTTCAGGTAAGCCTCTCATCTACAGTATATGTTATCGTATTCTATTGTCTTAGAAAGCTTGGTTGCTGTAAGTACAATAACACTTTTTTTCAATTTATTATTGATAGCAGTATTTTTTTGTGTATTTTCTTTAAAGTTCATATTCCTTTTAGTTCTGTCTTCTTTTCTTTCACATTCTTGGATGATGTTTCGAGAGATGCTTGTCGCACGCTCCATCAGAAACAAGCTCTTTAGTTGAATGAAATTAATACTGAACCTGTTTTCCGTTGCAAACAAGGCTTACACCTCAACATGGTTAAGTATTAATAAAAAATTTTTAAAAAGTTTTTAGACCTCTGGATGTTGAAATCAGGAGATAACGGTTTCATGCATGTTGTATTAGCCGGTTAAGTTTACACAACAGGACGGTACAAGTCTGGAACAAAATGTGTCTTGTTGCCTGTTTTTAAATGGCAAGATTTAACATTAAAGTAAGTTTGATTTATTTTTTATTATTTTAATAAGGACTTGGGAGATTTATAGTGACTTTTTTCGGTTAACAGAAACTCGAAAAAGCGGTTAGGATTTCCTGACGACCAGACTGTGCCGATGTGGCTCCGTCTCAAAACGCTTCCGCCAGCTGACTCCCGTACCGTCAGGTGGAACTTAAACAGAAGATTGTCTTTGCCACTAATAAAACGCAGCTCAAAAATAAGTCACTGTATTTATACAGAGCGGATGTGGAATCACATTTAGCATTGTTTTCTCAAATTTTAATTGTAAAATAAATGGAAATGCCGTGGCTGTCCAAACTTTAGTCATCAATCAATCAATCATAGACCCAAGTGTTTTGATTCATTTGGCTCTCTTTGATCCCTTCTGATCTTCACAGACTCCATTAGGCTCCTCAGTGGGACCAGTATGTGTTCAGGCAGACTGGAGGTGAAGTCCTCCCAGTCTGACCAGTCCAACCGGAGTTGGTCCTCCGTGTGCGACGCTGACTTTGACCACAAAGCTGCAGAAGTGGTCTGTAGGGAACTTGGCTGTGGGCCTCCTGTTGTCCTCCAGGGGGCGCTCTACGGAGAATCGGAGGCTCCAACATGGACCGAAGCCTTCCAGTGTGCAGGAGATGAGTTTTCTCTCCTGCGCTGTAGGCGCTCAGGCTCAACCAGACACACCTGCCCACCTGGCAGAGCTGTAGGACTCACCTGCTCAGGTAAAAGACGCCCGGATTTCCTGTTCTTTGTGTCTGTTCTGGTCAAAGTCGGACATTACCTGTTGCTAATTACTCTCTGCCTTCGGTTCAGAACCTGTCAGGTTAGTGGGAGGATCCAGCCGCTGTGCAGGTACGCTGGAGCTGAAACACCAGGGAGAGTGGAAACCAGTGAACTACTATGGGATCAGCTACAAGAGAGCGTCTGTTATCTGTGAACACATTGACTGTGGCTCTCCTGTGTCTATAATTGACAAAGGCTCCTCATACAAGTCTGTATTAGGCATTCGCTCTGACTGCTTACCTCCTGTCCACGCACTAAGGGGCTGCGTTTCTCCACAAGACGCTTCCGGAATCAGCCACGTTGTCTGTTCTGGTAAGCTGACGTCACGTCTTTTGATAATATGTAGAGAACATTTCCTCCAGTGACTATTGCTGGGTTTCAGACACGTGACCCAGATGACGCACAAAATTCAGATGGAGGTCCGGAAGTGGATTTCTCCGGTTCAAGAGAGTAGTATACAATACGAATACATGTATTGGATATAATTATGAATTTACTGTCCGTTACTCGGCACTGAGCTAGCTGCTAACGACATTAGCGCTCTGAGGACAACCATGCCAGGGCATGAAAATAATAAATCTTACCTCCCATATGAATGCTTGTCTTTCTAAGTAACTGTCCAATAAAATACCTGAAAATACAATTATGAATATAAATATAAATACAAACGATGCGATCGTTACCTGTTAGAAAGTGGGCGCTGCAAACTCTGGCGAATGGTGAACTAAAGTGCTTTTAGAGTCAAGCTAAAGGATATTAATTACAAGAAAAATGCCACAAAAGCAATTAAAGTTTCTAATAAACATGCATAGATATATAACAAGAGACAAAAACATGGGAACAATTGCAGTCCTGAATAGATAACACATATTTTCTAGTTTGTTTTTTTTTAAAATGCAAATGCACACTGCTTTTTTGTGCTGGTCCATCATGTGAAATCTCAGTGAAATAAATTCTAGATCCCAGCTGTGCGGCATGACAAAAGTGAAAATATTTGAGGAGTAACAATTCAAAGCACTGCGAGAAATTAAATCCTCATCACTTCATGTGCTGGTGAACAGATTACAAGTGGGACCTGCCCAGTTTTTTCCCCCCACATCCTCCAACGCAAACATAACTTAGTTGAGTGCGAAATCCTAAAATTAGTCTTTTTAACTATCTCCTCTGGATGTGTTCTGATCTCCACAGACTCCATTAGGCTCCTCAATGGGACCAGTATGTGTTCAGGCAGACTGGAGGTGAAGTCCTCCCAGTCTGACCAGTCCAACCGGAGTTGGTCCTCTGTGTGCGACGCTGACTTTGACCACAAAGCTGCAGAAGTGGTCTGTTGGGAACATGGCTGTGGGTCTCCTGTTGTCCTCCAGGGGGCGCTCTACGGAGAATCGGAGGCTCCAACATGGGCCGAAGCCTTCCAGTGTGCAGGACATGAGTTTTCTCTCCTGCACTGTAGGCGCTCAGGCTCAGCCAGACACACCTGCTCACCTGGCAGAGCTGTAGGACTCACCTGCTCAGGTAAAAGACGCCCAGATTTCATGTTCTTCACATCTGATCTGATTCAACTTTTATTTCGGTTACTGATTACTCGCTGCGTTCGGTTCAGAACCTTTCAGGTTAGTGGGTGAAGGAGCCAGCCGCTGTGAAGGTACTCTGGAGCTGAAACACCAGGGAAAATGGACAACATTGGGAAGTTACAACCTGACCTCAAATGAAGCCGCTTTAATCTGCAAACACCTGGGCTGTGGCAGCGCTGGTGTCTTACAACTACAACGTTTACCAACCATGACCATGTTGACTCTGGTCCCTGAATGTGTTTCCTCCGGTTCCGCTCTAAGGGAATGTGTTTCTTTCCTGTTCTCCTTCCACTATGTGCATCTTACCTGCTTAGGTAATAATTCCACCACAACATCACGTGGGAATCTAATAGTCTTGTTGTCCTTTTTCAGCCGACGTTCTCCAGAAGATCCCGTCCTAAAGTCTACAGAAGCAGATTTGTTTTTGATGTTTTTCCAAACCTCAACAGAGTACTTATTGATTTGCTTATAATAGGCTGATAATGAGCCTGAATGAATCAGAACCTGAAAAACTTTGATCCCAAAGTTAGCTAGATTTCACAGAGGATTTCAAAACATTTTTGTAAATACAAACTTATTTTAGATAGTTAAAGAACATACCATGGTCAGGATTAAATTATCTTTATGTTACTTATTACTTTAAAAATAATCCAACCAAAGGTGGAAAGTTTTATGCTTTCTATCTTTTTAACTTGCAGAACATAATGAAATTGAAGTCATTTCAGAAATTGAACAAGTTACTTTGTTTACCGCTGACTGTAGTGGATGAAAAATCATATATTTTTACATATTGTGCTTCAGTGAAGCAACAAAATAAAGAAACTGCAATTTATATGAAGGATACACCCATAGAAGCTACTTATGTCTCATTAACAGAAAACTAATCAAATGTACAACTTCAATAGTCGTCTGTTAATTCTTCTGGTTTACACCCCAGAATCAAGGTGGCCACAAGCAAATACAAAGGGAGATATTCTCCTCTAGTATGAAGATTATGCAGTGTCAACATAGATGAGAAGTTTTTTTTATCATAAATGAGCAGATCCTCCTTTAACACTAATAAACTGGAACATACAGTATATATATATACACATTTATATGTATGTATTTATGTGTATATATAGATACATTTTTTTATTTTTTTAAACGTACTGCTTGTTTTTACAAATACTGAGTTTATCATTATTTCTTAGTAACTAAGCACATTAGGCCCAATTTCTTGAGAATTGCTGGACATGCAGTGCTTAATTCTACCATCTGATGATCCCTCTGTGTGTTCCCAGGCCAATCATTTCAGCCAATCATCTCTGTGTCTGACGGCAACACAACCTTGGATGTCCAGCAGCTGAGCATACGGGTGTCCAGAGGTTCCAGCTTCATCATCAGCTGCTCCATCCAGTCACAGCATCCGGGGGGCTTCTTCAAACTCTTCTTCACCTCCTCCAACACGGCACACAGCACAATTCAGCCGGCTGTACACCACTGTGCCCATTTTCTGTTCCCTAAAGCTGAGCCTGCCCACCAAGGAAACTACAGCTGTGTCTATGTTGTCACCGTTTTCTCTCAAACAACTTTCTCTGAGAGCCATGTGCTGTCCCTGACCGTCTCAGGTAAATGGAATCAATGCCAGTTATCGACTAAGACACTTTTTAGTGTGTGGTGTTATGGGGACCGACTGCTCACAACAATCGGGTCCAAATCCTGGGCCCCATAAAAAGAAGTTCTGTTTTTGGGGTTACTTTTTGAACTAAGGTGTGAATGAAGTTTAGGTTATGTTTTGGGTTAGGAATGTACTGGCAATGGTTAGGTTGAGGGTAAAGGTCAGGGTTAGGCTACAGGAATGAAAAACAAATGAATGGAAGTCGATGCAAAATCCTTGTCAAAAAAGAATGACATACCATGTGTGTGTTAGGTTGTATGTGTGAGAGTTTAACTCCAGATATTTATACAACTACATCGGTAGTTATGTAACTACAGTAATATATATATATATATATATATATATATATATATATATACAGTACAGACCAAAAGTTTGGACACACTTTCTCATTGAATTCAATGAGAAAGTGTGTCCAAACGTTTGGTCTGTACTGTATATATATATATAGTATGTATAAGTGTGCATGTATATACAATACGAATACATGTATCTTATATAATTATGTCTTGAATTAACTGTCATTCTGTCTGTAAAGATTTTTTTGGATGACTTTTGTCCTGAATTGGTGCCATGTAAATAAACAAAATGAAACTGAACGAAATTGATTAGCTGAGCATTTGTGTGGAATAGAAATGATGACTGAATATGTTTGAACAGATTCAACAGTTCATCTCATCAAAGTCGTCCTCCTGCCTCTGACTCCGCCATTGCTTGTTGCTGTCTTGTTTTCCTGCTGGAAGGTAATGTTTCCATCCCCGTCTATGGTAATTTAACCGTCTCACCCTAGAGACGAACAACACACCCACGTCGTATCTGTGTGCTGTAATGCCTCCTCAGGTCACCAGGAGGCAGAGGAGGCACAGACAGGACAACGTGGAGATGCTCCAGTCCAACATGTCTGCAGCTGGAGGACAGACAACCGAGGAGGAAGAGCAAAACAGTACTTCCAGATGAATTCATCAAGCAAGACCACCAGAGCACAGTAGCTGTATTTTTATAATTTCACTTTGAAATCCAACAAACAACTGCCACAAACACCACTGCGTTTATATTCAGATCACTGGAAGCGCTGTTAGTTGAGGTTTTGTGGGCTTTTTTTAAGACCTTGGATTATTTCTCCAAACACATAGTTAAATTCGGAGTCACTTTTGAATTAACTTCCATCAAATGTTAGTATCCAATTTATGTTTTTTTTTTCTAATTTATGTTTTATATGATGATGGTGTATACAGATATACATAGGGATGCATTTATCTGGAAAAGGAGTGGGAAGAAGGCAAATTTATTTACCCCAAAATTAGTGTTCTATACATGCTATTTCTTTTTTTTTGTAAATGCTACTGATGTCACCCATAATGTCCCCACCAAATTGATATTTCAATCATGCATTATATATCATGTATTAATTATATAATATGATAAAATTGTGTATGCCTGCTTTTCAATAATGAATAAAATAGCATTTAGCAATTCTATTAGGGTATTGAAGCAATAGTAATTTTGAGTTTTGTATGTTGTGCATTAGAAAGTATTGGTATTATGTTAACCCAGCGTCTACTAGCTTAGCATATATTCATGGTCAATAATCACACACTTAATATTCTTGGTTTTTACAAATTTATGATTGTCGCATTTCTGGAATTTTGAACTATACGGTATCGATTTTTCATCGTCGGCTTGATTTTCGAAAAATAAATGGCTTGGATTAAACATGTGTTGTGTTTTGTACATTCATCCAATAGAAATAGCCAAAAGCAGGTAAATCATGTTTTTCCTTTATGTGCCAGGCTTTTTTTTTTACTTGTCTCATAGATTATTGTAATATTTTGGAGTGCTATTGATCAGTAGATTTTCCAGGTGCTGTGAGGAACAAAGTTCAAAGACTTAAAAATATCTTAAATTGGCAAACACTCTGACTAGGGAGCTTTTAATTAACCAGAAATAATTTGGCAAAGATATTACCCAGAATCTTAACGACACATCATCCTTCAACTGATCATCTGCAGTTTTCAGATTATAGCGGTTTAATATTTTTTTTATACTAAAAGCAGCTTTTTGTTTTCCTGGAAGCTGTAAAATACAGGGGAAAAAAAACTTGTGAGCGCAGAAAGTACAGCATTTATTCAGGTCACCGAACGCTGCTTTGAGCACCGTCACATATAGAAAGCTGCATTCAATGGCAGGAAAAAAAAATGCAAATTTTTGTAGCTTGTGACATTCATGATGCCGTCTAAAGCAGCATTTTGGCGCCCTGCCCATGCTTTACTTTCCCACCTAATTTAAACCCCAGTAACAAAATAGGGGAAGAAGTACTCGATGTCAGTCTTTGCTTCTTTAGCATTGACACAATCTTAGAAGAAAAATAAAATAAAATCCTATTATAGATGAGATGGGCCACTGGGATTTTTTTGATGTCGCCCAATTCAAACCTGCAAAGGTAACTTCCAGTTACGCTTCGGTGTTGTGATGAAGGTTCTTTTTCTTGATGACTGTTCTATGGAAAGCGTGTTGCATGGTGGCTGACTGCAGGTAAATGTCAGAACCTGGTTTGTTTGCTTTAAGCTCTCCAGTCTTTCTGGTGGTGAGGCACAGAGAGGTTTCATCGGACAGCCGATGAAGACCGTTACCAGCCGCAGACCGGTAAGGGTCCATGGATCAATTGGTACTGCACAAGAAATAGTTAATATCCGTAATGTATGATCTCAGTTGTAAGGATCTTTTATTTTGGAAAAACCTGTAACCGGATTCTCTCGGTTTCGTCTTGCACGCCAACGCTGTACCCACAAGCAAGCAAAATCAGTAAGAAACAGATCTTCGTAAAGAAAGTTTCTTTACGAAGGGGAAAAGGCCCGGCGAAGAGACAGAAGCACGTCCAAGGAAAAGAAAGCCTTTAACAGACAATACCGGGCTTCCTACTTGAAATATAGATTTCTGCCGGTATGTGATTCCCACATTCCAAACCCACTCTGCATAATATACGGCCACCGTCTCGCTATGCCTTCAAAACTGCTTTGCCACTTAGAGCTTTTGAGTCTAAACCCTATGACAGAATTAAAATAATAACCTATATAAAAACTAATCATTATATTTAAGGAGGCCTCACTGAAGGGAGCAGTCGACATGAATGTTTTGAGAAAGGGTGCGAGTGCAGCCGGTTTCAGCAGGTAATTGCTCGGCAAGAAGTTCCTGTGCCCTTGACACGAAAGATTGTGTAAAGCTGTATAGCTTGTTTTTGTTTAATCGTACATGGACACGTGTTCCAGAAGATATGCTGTGTAACTCTGAATGACGTTGCAGCTGTGTGACCCATTTTCCTTAAGAGATGCAACGTGTATGTAACTAGGGAACGAATGAAATAAAAAGAGGGTGCGGCAGGAGGTACTTCAGGGCGGGTAGAGCTTGTAACTGAATACGTCTCTGTCCGTTCTCCACGCAAGTATAAGAAATCTAACTCTTTTGTCTTTTCTCTTTGTGTTATTAATGATGTTTTAGGATGTTGAAACCCGACACCCTCGTTCACACGGCACAATTCAAAGATCCAAAATGTTTTCAGTGTTTTGATGTGCTTAAGACACGTAATTAGTTATGTAAATACTTCTTATTGACACTTCTTATCTGTTCTGAATATTTATGAATTTCAAAAAGGGTGAATCTGTTTGAAGTATTTGGAAAACAAGAAGAAATGGAATTTAATCAATTTCAAATGCTCATTAGGTAAAGAAAAAAAAATTATATCAAGCAAGACACAATGTACATTGTGAAACACATTTGTTGAAATAAAAATAACATTTATTAAAGGAAAATTGTTGCAATATGTTTCTTTGATGCTTAAACTATAAAAAAAATGTATTTTTTTTTTTTACATCTCTAGTGATTTTGGAACATCTACTGAAATGACACAAACAAATATGAGGCATGTGTGACAAAGTGAAATGTATTTTTGTTGCTAAGGAGACAACCTCTTACAAAAGAATAAACACAACAGCTACATATTAAGATTAGGGGGAAAAAAGCATTTTTTTGCATTTGGACCTAAATAACACACCACCACCTCCATTTCTATGTAAACTAGTTTCACTTTTAATGTTACAGATGAAATAGTTGCTTACATAACTATCGGCTATTGGCTTGGTTTGGCCACGTTATTAACTTGGCCAAGCCAAGTTTTACTTAAAAACAAAGCCTGAAGGCTGTGCTTGAAAATCAGGTCATTAACAAAAAAAAGAATATTCCTGCTCAAGGTCTTACATTAACTAATATTCTTTCTAAAGAACATTACTTTATGTAATATTCCACTACGGCCACAATATTTAAGATGCTTTAACTTGCAGATTAAGAATATATTGTGTTCAAGTCATTTGGATATATTTCACACAGTTACAATAATTGATATAGAAATAATTATTTTACTTTAGAATGATAAAAATTTATTTATTTAAACCTATATATAGCCATCCATCCATCTTACACACTTGTCCCTAGTGGAGTCGGGAGGTGCTGGTGCCTATCGTCAGCGAACATTTCGGGCGAGAGGCGGGGTCACCCTGGACAGGTTGCCAGTCTGTCGCAGGGCAACACAGAGACAGACAGGACACACGACCACGCACACACACACACACACACCCCCACACACACCAACACACCCCCCCACACACACACACACACACACACCCACCCCAACACACACACACACACACACACACATGATATCCATACATAAATTCGCTCTGTGTTGCTTAGGCTGTCATGAAAAGATCAGGTCAAAGAAATTAGATTTGGGCTCAGGGGGAAAACAACAAAAGGATTGAGTCGTTCATACCACTCTTAAAAACTCAACCAGTTGATCTTTGAGAAGAAAATGTTTATTGGAATACATGAACATAGACCTATGAAGCTGAGATGCCATCAAGGGACAATTTTACTTGACATCTTAATAATGCAGACAGAAAACCAACTTTGGTTATATAGTTACAAAAATGACAATTGTTTTTCACAACAGCCCCAACCCCACCAGTTAAACCAGTTTCTAGTAGCAGTAGCCAGTCTTCTCAAGCTCTTCCATCATGTTTTGTTTTTCTTTTTCATACTTTCAAGCAAAAGAAAGAAATTAATTGCTGAGCCCAAAATTATTCATACCCCATGGCAAATTTAGATTAAGTTTTACTTTTACCAACATGTTTCTAACTGACAGGAAGTAGTATTAATAACTCAGGGCGGCCCATTGATTGGTAGAACATCATAGAGAATCTGTGGAGGTGAGCTAAAGATTAAGGTGATGGCAATGAGGCCATCACAACCTCACAGACCTGGAGCTCAGCATAAGAGATCATCTTTCAAAACACCGAAATCTGGTCAGAAATTTGAAGAAGTGTTTGATTGCTGTAGTGCCAGGATTTCTCCCGCTCATAACTGGGAAGAAAATCCTTAATTGTTCAGCATGACATTTTATTAAAATCTAAATAAAAAGAAACGTTCTATTTTTCAAATGATAGTTCCTTTGCTTTGTTTTATCGTTTGAGAGATACCCGTCTCTTTTGTTATCAGAAATAAACTTCCTTGTAAATTGATAAAGAAAAAGGATAATTTTGAACTTAATTGTAACATGTCTGGTTCAATCCAAGTTGGGACTATCAGTTCATGGTTCAGCCTCCTTTCTCTCCCTCTGCTTGTTTTCTGCCAGCCTGCTCTGTCCACTCCAGGGAGACTCCACTCACTCCTTTCGCCTCCAATCTGTCCTGGAGCTTGGGGGGACAAAAACTTTGTCATTTTTAAATATTTCAACAAATATTTTAAGGACACCCTCTTATCCTTGGGCTGTAAACTCTGTTCCCTAAGATATAAATGCCGAGCTTTTCAACTCTACCTTTTTTAGGATGTTTGCTTTCAGAGCGGGATTGTTCAGTCCCACAGAATCCTCCGATTGGATCGTCATCTTCGTCGCCTGTTTTGCTTCTATTGGTAGATGGGATGGGGAAAAACAGCTTTATTCGAAGGTTGACAATTCATTTGACTGAATACCACTTTCCTCATTGAATGCATCATTTTATGTCTCTGAAGGTCAGTAAAACACCCACCTGGGGGGAGGCTGTAGCAGACAAAAGGTAATTTTTTTTCACAGGACAAGAATTTCCATGCCACTGATCTCGTAACAGACGTGGCACCACATATGATTCTCATTGAGCCAATTTCATTCATAACATTATCCCAGCTGCTGAATTGGAAACTGCTGCCGTCAGACCAAGAAAACATTTTATCTCTAAACAGACCAATCCATGCCACGGTTTTATTTGTCAGGTTATTGATCTTCTTGTTTTCTGCATCGGTACTGACAGTGGCCAGGTCGGTGTAGCTCTCCCTGCAGTACTTCTGGGCACTTATCCAGTCCTTTGATTTATTAACAAAAACAAATTCACGAGCCAGACGTGTTCCTGTAGCAAGGAAGGATGGAGGACAGAAGTGATTACAGTTTTGTATGCTGTTATAAAACTTTTAGACCTAAATGTCATGCTTGGTATAATTACCAATGTAACAAACAAATGGTAACTTGCTGCTGCACTCTGTGTCCAACCATAACCCATTCTGGTAAATGGTTACACAGAACTGATTGGCTCCAATGAAATCAGGGTCAGAAGCTGAAGTGTACCAGTTCCTGTAGTCAGCCCCACTGCTGCTGAAGCCATCTGACCACTTCCAGTCGACTTCGTTGTACAAACCAATCCTGACATCAGAGCTGTGACCGGCAGAATTGAGTGTTTTCTTAAGCTCATTATTTTCATCAACGCTGCTAATAGAGGCCAGGTCTGTATATGTTTGTCTGCAGTGGGTTAGAGCTTCACTCCAAGTGGATGACTGGTTGACAAAGTGGTACTGACGGCAGGTAGAGAGGCTGAGCCACCCTGCAGGAAAATACATTACATTCTTGAAAGTGAAATGTGAAGTCTGAAACCAGCAATCTAAATCTACTTCTTCCTTAATGAAAGAGTAAATCAAATATAATCGCATTGAACTATTTCATTTACCTGCGAGAAGCAGGAGTCCCACCAAGATCCTCTCCATCGTCAGGCATCTGTAGACTGGAAAAAAACCCTGGAGCTCCCAAAATAAAAAGGTTCCTCTTTTGCCGTTTATGCAAATGTTTACTAGGAAATCCGTTTAGCATTCTGAATAAAAATGTGAAATGAACATGAAGTCTGAAATTTGATATCATTGTTTTCACTGTGTGGAGATGGATGGAAGAAGAAATGACAGAATAACAGTTTTTGCATTTTGACATTTCAAACATAAATTTGGTTTATGGAAACATGGCAATTTCAGAAGCACACCCGTTTTCAATAAAAAGCTTTGGAGTTAGGATAAGGTGTTTTCTTTGGCTGTATTGGTTTATGTTGCCATTGGGGTAAACCATGGTCCTCATACTTATCAGAGTCTATTGTCTCTGCCTTTCCTCCTTCCTTTCTTCTCTCATGTCCCCTCTTTCATTCCTAGCCTTTTCTGTCTCCCTTCTCTTTTCTTCTTCATCCATCCATCCGTTTTCTTACAGCCTTATCTGCGTTAGGAGGAGGTGCTGGTGCCCATCTCCATCTGTCAACAGGCCAGAGGCGGGGTCACCCTGGACACGTCGCCAGTCCTTCGCAGGGCAACACAGAGACAGACAGGACATGCACACACATACTCACTCACACCCAAGGAGAATTTATACAGACCAATTAACCTCATGTTTTTGGACTGTGGGAGGAAGCCGGAGTACCCGGAGAAAACCCACAAACTCCATGCAGAAAGACCTCGGGCCGGGAATCGAAACCAGGACCTTCTTGCTGCAAGGCAACAGCGCTACCAACTGTGCAGCCCCCTTTTTATGACCTTCATAATTCTTTTCTTGTTCCATATTTTTTGCTCTTTTCTGTCCTAGTGAAAGTTCTTCCCTGACCTCCTTTCCTTCCCTTCTAGTGTCTTCCATCAGTGTTAAACCTCACCTATCTAAAAACAGTTCAGTCTGTGCAACAAGCCTTACAGTGTTTATATTTTGAGGAAATGTTTCCATGGAACATGTAATAATTATTTTTCGAACAGTCTCGCTCTGTCACTGTGCGCAGACAAATTTGACATGTAAATAAAAGTCAGATGAGGGTAAACCACACTTCTTTATATCATCACAGCTAACCATTCTAACCATTCTAACCATTCTAACCAACAGCAGCAGTTGTTATGACTTGCTATGACATGATCTTTGCATATTATGTTTGTAGAAAATTCTACAGCTTGTCTAAATCTACATTACACTTATCCTAACCCTGACTTTCCCATTACTGTAAGTATTAGTCAACCCATATGTGACACCATACGTTATGATTCCCAGTGAGCTAATTTCATTCCTAACATTGTTGGGTGCTGTCAAACAAAACCTTTATGTGATTCCAACTTTGACCCAAGGGTCTCCAGTTCATTTTCCAATTCTGTGTGGACTACCAGCCATTTATTCATGGTGTAGCGTAGGGCTGGGCGATGTATCGAGTATACTCAAAGTATTGTGAGTTTTTAAATTTACGATAGTTAGAATGACTACATCGCAACCATTGAGTATAAATTGTCGTTCAAATAATAAGCTTTCGCCTTCAAATTCATTGCGAGTACGGTTTATCCAACACCTACGAATGCATCACCAGTCCCTCGGCCCTCCCAACCTGAACATTTTCTACCAATCACGCTGCGCGGAGAAAACAAACAACATGGTGACAGCGAGAGTTCGAGGCGAGCCGTGAATGAGACGGTAACTGAAGACGAATCAGATGAACTAGTCTAGTTCCGAAGAGAGACAGCGCCGGATCAATAATTTGGTGGTAGTTCAGATTTTATATGGAGGATGTCGAACAAAATGAGGTAATTTGCAAAACAGGTTATAAAACTATTGCCACGAGAGGTTTTACCGCAAATTTATTTCAGGATTCAGCACCAAAAACTCTCAAACATTTCCCCCCCACTTAGAACAGAACATTCAGTTTGTTACAGTATTAGTTTTTAGGTTTGAAGTGTATTTTGCGATTATTAATAAGTGATCGCTGTGGTAGATTAGCCACCGCTGCTCTTAGCCGCGCTAACACAGTGGTGGCTGATTAGCTCATTTAAACACCCGCTCTACTGATGCTCTGTCAGTTTGTGTGTAGGTCGCTTTTTTATTTTTAAGCTGAACCAACGCACACCTTATTCCGCAACACGTTTATGTGTTAAATCAAGCAAGTAACTGACCTACTTCCCTCTCCCTCACTATTTTTTCTGACCTTGTTATCTAGTCATAGTGTAGACAATTCATAGCAAAACCCTTTTTATTTCATATATCAAGATTACATTTAAGTCTGGCAGGGAAATTGGGGTGGAAACTTGTGTGGGTGACATCATGCTGCAAGGGGTCTATAGTTTAAAATAACATTTGAAGCTCATTTAAGAAAATTGTGATATATATCGAGTATCGTGATATAGCAAAAATATATTGGGATAATAGATTAGAACAGCTTAAAATAAAAAAAACAAACAAACATATACTGCAACTGCTGCGACAGACTGGCGACCTGTCCAGGGTGACCCCGCCTCTCGCCCGGAACGTTAGCTGGAGATAGAGACCAGCACCTCCCAACTCCACTAAGGGACAAGTGTGTAAGAAAATGGATGGATGGATGGATATACTGCAACTGCAGCTTTAAATCATCTGTCAGTCCTTCGATGTGCCCTTCACTGTTTTTGTCTTTCCTCCCTGTTTTACTTTATTCATTCCTCCTTTGTGCCTTTCACTTCTTCCTTCCTTTCCTTTTCCACGTTTCCTTCTTTCCTTGTGTCCTCTGCCAGACTTTTACATTTACCTCAGGTGGCCCTGAGGTGCAAGCCACTTCAACAAATTGAAAGCACAAATAGAAATTACAAAAAAAACAAACAACATTAACGAAGCGCAATTACAATTTACATAAAGACAACAAATTGAAAAACACAGCAACATTAACAAAATGGAAGAAGTATGTCCCAGTGGTAGACCTGAGAAATCGCTGACTGGACAACAACCCTTTTTGCTTTTTTTAAATTTATATATATACTTTATTTTTGTCATTTTAGCAGTTTTAGAGATACACATACATGCATTGAACAGTTAGACCCCCCTCTAACAAAAATTACAGAGCAACTAGTTTGACAGGAGCAGTTGAGTAATCATCAACAAAAAAGAAAATAGGTAATTACATTAATTATACAGTTGGTGTCAAGCTCTGATGAGTGATCCATTTCTTCCAGTGTTTATTGTATTTACAAGTGGCAAGTCTTAATGAAAAAGTCAGTCTCTCCATTGCGTGAATTTCCTCAATTATGTCCTTCCAGTCCAAACATGATGGTGGTTCCACATCAAACCACCTGCGAGTTATAGCTTTCTTTGCACCTGCTAATAATATTAGTAGGATATATCTATCAGACTTCTTCAGTTCCTGGGGTAAATAACCCAGGAAAACCACAGTAAAATCACAGAGTCCATTTAAGTCCATTTTAGTATTGATTTCTTTTATCACTTCTGACCAATAGGGTGCAATCTTAATACATTCCCAGAAGACATGAAAATGTCCTCTGGGAAAATGTCATTTAGCCGTAGCTCTTCAATGATCCTCCCGGCATCTGAAGCCGTTTGTTTTCTGAAAAGCAAAAGCAACAATAAACCAATACGAATGTGCTCAGCCTCTCTCTTTGACCTATACCACAAGGGCAAACGTGAAAAACCCAACGAAAAGCAATCGCTGCAAAAACAAAATAAATGACGCCCTTGCCGGTAACAGCTGCTGTAAGATGTCTGCGATGATTTAGAATCAGGTTTTGTTACATCTCTAGAGAAATTTTAGCCAATTCTTTACTGAATGGTTTTATTAGGCCAAATGGACGCGTCTACAAGCAAGAGCAGCTCCTTTCTGGGAATTCCACAGCAGCTTATTTAGATTTTGGTGCAGATTTAGACTAGACCGCTTCAAAACCTTTCGTTAGTTGAAATTTTTATGCCACTTAGTTAATGTGGCGCTGCCGTCCTGCACCCAAAGATAAGTTGGCTTGAGTTTGAAACCACGAACTGTTGGTCAGACGTTCTCCTTCAGACGTAGCAGCGCCATCCATGTGGAATAAGTAAATCCCTCATGTCTTTAAGTATATAGTTAGTTTAAAGGCGTTGACCATATGTTGCAGTGGAGTTTGTTAGTTTGTTAGAAAACAGTCATGTCATGGCTAGACCGTTTGAGTTTCGTCAAACCACAGGACATGCTCAAACTGCTTCCTGGCATTTTTAAGTTTCTTTTAAAGTAATGTCTTCCTCCTGGCTGAGTAGCGTTTCAGCCCCTGTCGGTACGGGACATGTTTCATTTCATCGTGGACAATGACACACTCTTACAAGCCTCAGCCAGCATCTTCACAAGGTCTTTGGCTTTTGTTTTTGGGATTGATTTGCTAAACTAAGGAGGAATAGAACAGCACAGAACCAAGCTCGTCCACATTTCTGAAAACTCAGGCAATTGTCCTGACTTTATGTGAAATAAAATGAATCGACTCCTTTAGTCAATGTGGCCAGTTAAAGAAAAGAGCATGAACAAGATGGGAGACAGGAGGGGATAATGTTCAGTCTGAAACCACCGGGGTGAGAATGACCCTCTAGAGCAGGGGTCTCAAACTCCAGTCCTCGAGGGCCGCTGTCCTGCAGTTTTTAGATGTGCCACATGTACAAAACACTGGAATGAAATGGCTTAATGACCTCCTCCTTGTGTAGATCAGTTCTCCAGAGCCTTAATGACCTAATTATTCTGTTCAGGTGTGGTGCAGCAGAGGCACATCTAAAAGTTGCAGCATGCAGTGGTCTTATGTACGGAGAATTTAAATACATGATAAAAATGAGCTATTATAAATGAATATGGGATTATATTTTGGATCTCATTGTTCCCTCAGGAAGACTCCTCCATCAGGTCGCTCGCTCCACTTCAGGGCGGCTCCACTCACTCCACTCTGCTGCAGTCTGTCCTGGAGCTGGGACACACACACACAAACACACGCACACACACCGTTTCAAGAAAAAAAAAAGTCTTTTCTTTTTAATCAAACAAACATTCTCATTTGAACTATGCATTGAAATGTGCAATTCTGTGCAAAATTTTCATATACATTCACCCTTTGCTATTTTCATACGAACTTTATCAGGATTAGACGGACGGACGGACAGACAGACAGACAGACAGATAGATAGATAGATAGTGGTGCATGTATGTCGAGGTTGAACTACAATGTCTGCTTTTTAAAGGTTTTGTTAACTACGGAAATCTGAAGTGTGCCGTTTATATACATTCTGGCTCTTTGATTTAATATTTCATGCAAATATTATGCATGACTTCCATCTTCACGAAACGCAAACCAAAAATGGATTGATGTCAGATTGTAGCAGTTGCAGCATTTCTCTTTCGCTCTTTTGCGAGAGCCATTATTCCGCTCGTGCGAAACACGCACGTTTGTTTTGCTTCTATTTACCCAGAATGCCCTGCTCTACAGCCCACTTCCTGCTTTTGGAGCGGTCTCCGTTCTGCTCCAAGGTTGACTTCAGCTGAACAAGATCCAGGTTTTGAGGTGGATGCATTTTTGGTCAGTTTCGTGTTGGCATCTCCCCAAACAAACCGGACGTTCTAGGCAAATGAACTAGAGTTGGACTAAAGTGGACTCACCGGGCCTGGGTGGATGAACCCTTAGAGTCCATTCCAGCTCCTGCTGCATATTTTTAATTAGCATCCTGCTGAACTTCTCTCCTAGTCTAAATTGTTTTGCTACCTTTGTTATGTTTTCTTCTTCTTTATTTTCACTGAAATAAATGTAAAAAAAAATGTACTGTAGTGTTCCAGAGCATTTCTTACGCAAGAGTAAAACATAATGCGATGAAGAGGTTTTACTCCAGAACTGAGGGATTGTTCGATCACTTGATTTATTCAGTAGACGTCATGTCAGGCAGAAAAATATAAACTTTTATGCAATATCTGGTATTTAGAAAAAAATAATAATCGAAAAAACATGAATGCATGAATAAGTATTCAAACTTAATATGTGAGAAACAACTTGGAGTAGTTAATGTTTATATGTTAGAAGAAATGTTAGAAAGTCCTTCCAGTGATAATATATACTGTTTGCTACATATTAGGTTGACCTTCGAGCAGTACAGGAGATTTACAGAGTTACAGAAAATAATATTAGAACAACAAAGCTTGAGTAAGCGGTGTGTGTGTGTGGAGGGGGGGGGGGGGGGGGGGGGGGGGTGTCAGGATCTGTTCCTTATCTGTGTTTATTTTGAGTTTCTGTGTCTCCGTGTTGTCCTGTCTCCCCTTGATTGTTCCCAGGTGTTTCTTGTCTCCTTGATTACCCTCTGTGTATTTAACCCCACCTGTGTCTAGTCTGCCTGTGTCACCAGTTGTGAGCATTTGCCCTGCGCTCCTTTGTGCTGCCTGGTCTTTTGAACTTTGATTTTCATTAAACCGTCTTATTCATCTCCACCTGGGTCTGCTGCCTCACCACCAAATCTTGACAGTGTGTGTGTGTGTGGGTGTGTTTGTGCGTGTGTGTGTGTGTGTTTCGGTGGGTGTGTGTGTGTGTGTCTGGTGCTCTTTTTCAGCATAGTAACTACAGCTGGACTGAGTAGCTGGAAATTGGAGAGTAAAATTAGTAAATGATATTAGTGAAGTAAAGATGAAAAAGTATATTGTGTATAACTAAGTATTTTTTTAAAGTAAATTCAACTGGTTGCTACTCATCTTTATGTGCAGCTCTAGTTCTCATCATCTTTGACTTTTTTTTTTTTTTTTAAGTTTGAGTCGCAGGAACAAGTTTAATTTATGTCTCAGCTGATCAGATCATTTAGCTGCTGTGTTCACTTAATGGCTTTTGTTTTAAACTCCAAAAGGTGATTTTTTTAAATTTATTTTTTTCCCCACTGCGACATTTTTCTTTCCACTTATTCGTAACAAATTTGTCTGCCAGTTAGTGTTGGTGTCTGTGGGAGATTTGCACTTCTGCTCTTCTCATTTTCAGTAGATGGATTATGGGTAAAATAACCTGATTTCAAATGCATGGCACACTTCCTGGGTTCGCATTTGTAAATCATGTTGAGCAGCAACGTGTCACCTCACTTGTCGGAGGTGGACTATAACATAAAATCCAAAATGCAACACACAAGCATGTGAAGGTTTCATGTCTCGGTCCGCCTCTCAGACTTGCCTTTGTCAGGATGTTTGCTTTCAGAACCGGGTCATTGGGATCCACGGCGTTCTCCACATTCAGTCTCAGCTTCACCACCTTTCTAAATACTGGTTAATCAAGACGAGCAGATATTTAATGATCCTTCATATCATACAGATGTTCGCACTAGTTAGATTCTGGTTGTAGACGTGCAGTAAAATACTCACCACTGTAGCAGACAAATGGTAATTTAGTTTCACAGGACAAAAATTTCCATTTTCCCAGTCTCCCAGAAGACGTAACGCCACATACGACTGACATTGAGCCAAGTGGATTAATGACAGAGTCCCAGTTGCTGAAGAGAAAGTCGCTGCCGTCAGACCAAAAAAGGTTTGGATCCCTGTACAGACCAATCCAGGCTGAAGAACCTATTATGTTAACCAGTTTCTGGTTTTCTGCATCTGTTTTCACGGTTGCAAGGTCCACAAAGTTCTCCCTGCAGAACCTCTGAGAGCTGGACCAGTTCCTTTGCTCATTCTGAAGAGAAAATGTGGCCGACTCCTGAGTTCCTACAGATAAGAAAGTGGAAAAAAACGCTGAACAGAATTTTCAAAAATGTCTTTTTATTATCATTACTACTGTTGTTATTTTAAAAGCCGTGATGAAGCTCCTTACCGCTGTAACAAATAAACGGAAGGTTTAGCGCACAATCCTCATCCCACCAATATCCGGCGCTCCCGGATTTCACGCAGAATTGCTTGGCGCTCTCAAACTCCGGTTCATTGTAGTCACTTCTCCAGTGCCTGTAGTCAGCCCCGGTCCCAGTGTAGGCGTCGGACCACTTCCAGTCGATCTCGCTGTACAGACCAATCCAGACGTCAGAGCCGTAGCCGGCGGACCGGAGTGTGTCCATAAGCAGGCCCAGTTCTTCGGAGTTCTCTACGGTTGCCAGGTCTGCGTGCGTCTGCCTGCAGTAGGCCTGCGCTGCAGTCCAAGTCAAAGGTTGACTAAAAAAGCGGTACTGATGGGTGAGACCGGAGGAGAGGATGAGAGAATCTGAAAGATACAAATACACAATCACTTTGTAATCTACCCTTAAATTAAAACATTTGTTTAAACAAATACAAATCACTCACTTGTGAGAAAAATCACTCCTAATAAAATCCCTTCCATCGTGATCCTCCTCTGTAGGAGACACCTACTGTCACGAATGCACGTTGTGTGAGGACCAAATAGGTTTTTGAGTCTTAGAAAACGTGTCTTAAGGCTTTTGATGCAAATGGTTTGGCACCACGGCCGTATGTAAGTGCAGGCAAATGATTCTGCTGAACACGACACAGGTTTGTCTACCTTGAGCTCTGCTCAGTTTCCCAGGCAAATGTCTCTCCTGAGGAAACGCCACTGCGTGAGTGTAGCTGCACGTGTTACACGAATATCCTGCGACCACCACTTGGTGTTGAAACAAGCAAATTATGTTTTCTCCAATCAACCTTCCAGACCTCTCAGGTCTCCTGGTTCTGGTTCTGCTCAGCATCCACAGAACCAGAACCAAACATGGAGAAGCAGCAGTCAGCTTCTATGCTCCTCAAATCTGGAACAAAATTTCAGAAAACTGCAAAACTGCTGAAACACTGACTTCCACATGTTTAGAATTGCGTCTGATTAATAATAACTGTATTTGATGTATCTTTGATGATGATTATTGCTGAAATGGACTTTATGAATTTCACTTGACTTGACCAATTTTTTTACTGTGTTTTGTGCAAACATTGCTAACTGTTCAATGCTTATCTATTAAAATTAAAGAATCACAACTTTAAGTTCCTTAAACTATGAACTTCAGTTTTTTAGAAGCTGCTACCAGTAAATTAAATCATTTTAAAAATTGTTGAACCATTTTTTTTTTTAAAGTTACAGTCCAGATTCAGGGCTAGACATTTTACTCCATTCCATCCATGTTCATCCAATTCCATGTATGCAATTGTAATATTTTTGAATCTAATTAGATCCTTAAAGCAAAAAAGAAAAATTGACCAGTAGACCTGAATGCCATGTAGTATTTGATGAACTTGATATGTTTCTAATAGAAGAACCTCAGAGGCAACAAAAGCAAAATTCACCACAGAGGACCAAAGCTGGTGTCATGATCTGTGTTTTTCTGTCTATTTATTTCGAGTTTCTGTGTCCTTGAGTCTCTTCGTTGTCCTGTCTCCCCTCGATTACTCCCAGGTGTTTCTCGTTCCCTGATTACCTCCTGTGTATTTAGTGTCACCTGTGTGTCTTTGTCGGGTCCTCGTCTCATTTGACTTCTAGTCTGTGTTCCCAGTCCGTCATCTCATCCGTTTGTGTAACGGTTGCTACCGGCGTCGGGCCCTGGCTTCCGCTCGGCCGTGCTGCCCATTGTTTGGACCATGTTGGACTGTGTTATTCTGGACATTCATTATTAAACTCATTTATTTATCGCATCCTGGGTCTACAGCGTCTGCCTCACCAGCCCTACACCGCAATTCATGACAGCTGGACACTCAAAGAACTGCAGAGGTAGAAGGAGATGCCAATGGAAAAAGACAACCTTAACTATTAAAACACTCGGTGTTTAAAAGTCGTTTCAGTGCAGGCTGGTTATTCTAAACAGGAATGGCAATATGATTGGTTCAGGCAAATCTAAAACAGCTCAACTTGGTGACCAAGGCGCTATATCGAAATAAGATTCTGCAATCCCTGTTTGACTGTTGCTAATGTAACAGGTTAACGCAGCTAACTACAGAACAAAAATGAAAAAAAATAAATAAATTTGAATCATGAAAGATTTCAGCCCTTTTAGGGTAATTCGAGGAGATAATTTTGTTTTTCATGCAAAATGGTGCTGTTGCGCAACACCTCTTGAAAGTAAAGAACAGAGTGACTTTGCAATTGTAATCTGACTCCCAGGCTTCCCAAACAACTATTTTACATCTGAAAAACAAACACACTGTGTCACATGTTTGGGTACCCATGGTGCCATGCAAACCTTTTGAGCCGATTGTCTTTTCTTTGTACCAAGTCAACCAATCAAGTTTGTTTGCATCGCACATTTCAGCAGCAAGGCGGTTTCAAAGTGCTGCACATCATTAGAAACTTGCATTATAGTTTACATCAGTGAAGTTTGGCTTTTCAGAAATCTTTACAACAGATAATTAATGTTTCTCAAAGTTTTCTCATTGCGATTTAAGATTTTTTTATTTTATTTTTTTACTATGAAAGATCTTTAGTACGCTGACAGACAGAGATACAATTATTTCAGTGCAACTAAGTGAGCAGTATCGGATGATTACCAGCAGAGGGCAATCGTCTGCTTTGCCATATCACCCAGTTAATCACAATGACGATGGCGGTTTCTTTACTTCATCTCACAAAACTTGAATGTGGTCGTGACACAAGATGAAAAGGTTTGCAGAAACAAGCATACAAGAAGCAGAGAGACAGGACATGAATGTGGCCACTTCAATCAAAGATTGCTGTGTGCTGCTCCACCTACGGATCTTCTGCTCTTTGTTCAAGTCCTTGTAACATTTGTCATTATACAGGATTTAAAGGGTACATGTTTTCTTGAACTTCAGCCCTTTGCCTCCTAAGGCCAGTAAAATTTTTAAGATCTACAACCAGCAGCTAACATAGAACACGGAAACTGCTTGTTGCTGCTGGGTTTCTGCTCTGGTCCAGGTTGTTTACGTCAACTTCAGCTCCATTGGTTTAAGTCAACCCTGCTACTGACATGTCTTTGTGGTCGTAGCTTTGACGGTGTGTCTTAGTTCATGTGGCTTTACAGTAAGACCTCTACCATGTCTCTTCTTAACAGGGATGGAGGGCTTGAGACTGGTCATGACCTGTTTTTTTCCGGTCTCAGATTGTTAGGTCTCGCTTTTGGTTTGGTTTGACAATATTGGTAGAGGGTGGCTTGAAGCTATAGTGTCAAAGCTTTGCCCCCTTTCTTTATCTTCACCCGCAGAAGCATAACAAGACGAATATGAATTAAAAGCAACGTGGGTGATCACAGCGCAGCTGCATCCCACCGTCTCGGAAACATTGCAACGTTGGCTATTGCTAACGACCGCGAAATCGGGCTGCATGTGAACGTCTACAACAACAGACGGCAGCTGGTCTTTGGTTTGAAAGAGTGCGTCTGTGCAGTTTGTCCTGGCTTGTGATGAACAAACGACTGCAGAGCCAAGAAAAGGATTAAATCTGCTTTTTAAAAACATGAAGAAGTTTAAGAGAGGGGAAAGTAAAGAACACCAGGATTAACGCAGACGGAAGGACAAAAAAATCCAAAAGCACAACACCAAGTTTCAACTAATGTTCAATAATATGCTTTAACAAACCTCTGAGGCCTTTATGTAACATCTGAAATTAGAATATAGGTTATACATAGATGGACTGTGCTTGTTTTTCTTTTTTTTTTTCATGACCTTTCAAATTCAATACATCAAAACATATATGACGGCAAACGGGTAAAGTTCAAGAATTGTTTTTGACGGCGATCCAAACGAAAGGGGTCGTAGCCCTGACTTTACTTTATCTTCGAATTTTTTTTTTTGTTAATTCGAAACGTGCCTTCACCATCTTCATATAAAGGCACTCGGTTTGAGAAATGAAAAGATATTTATACTGCGAGCAGCAAAATGCCTCCAACATGGGCCCCAAATGTGGTCTTGCTTTTCATTGCAGGAGTCCACAGGAAACTTATCACCTCAAAACTGACCTGAATTTTCTGCTTTGAAGCCCGAGAGGCACAGTGGAGCAAAAATCAAGTGGTACCGCAAAGCTGTAGCCCCTCGTGCTTCTGACCTATTTTGATTTCTTAGAAGAGTGTTGCTGTTGCCATTCTCGCTTACTGTCAGTGAGTGATTTGGGTGAAACCCACAACAGTTTATTTATTTACTCTGTCAATGTGAGAAGTAAATCTTACTCGGGCATATAGCTCAAATAACCGGGCATTTCAAATATAGTAAAAGTAAAGTATTAACATAAAGAAACAGATTGAAAACACAAAGGCAGGGTAGATAAGTTATACTCTATTTGAATCCGAATCCAAACAGATGACTTCTGGTGTCTTATTTAAGAAAAGATCCTCACACTTAAGTGTTAATGTAATACATTGTTCAACAATGTTATGATTTTATTATGACATTACAAAAAAACTTTGTCTTTCTTATTAGTGTTGAGATGAATAGAAAATTAACAAGGCAGACATTTATAGCTGCACGCTGAGTTCCTTCTGCATGTACTTCAGCCCATCCAGGTCACCTTTATTGAGTTCCCCTTTTTTGCTGACTGTCATGTTTGGATCTAGTTTTTTAACCCACATGCAGAACACGACAGGAGTAAAGAAATCAGTAGTATAATGTTTATTGAATGCAATTTCGCTATATTCAATTATATATGATATACAAGAAAGAATTGCCCAAATCTTTTTTTTTTTTTTTTTTACAATACAAGTGCAGATTTATGTCTTTTGATTGCAACAAACGTCATTCAGTGAATTTACTGCAATCTAAAAAAATAACATTAAACACAGACTTTAAATTGTCTCTGTAAAATGATTCAGTTTTATTACAAATTAACAATAAAAAAACAAGCAGAAATGAGATGACAGATGGACAATAAAAGCGTTAAATGAAATGGTCCGGCGAACCACGGTACAGGCAGAGACGGGAAGTAATGGGTCTTTGCCGCTCTTCTGGTGAGAGCCGAGTACTGCCGATCTGCATTGGCTCAGGTTCGGTGGTGTCATGCGAGCTAGCAGCTGGGTGAGCGGAAGTGGATGCTGGTTCTGATTGGACAGGATTCCTACGGTTCCGTTCTCTGGTGCGAGATCGAATCCTGTTATCCAGTCGGATCGTCTGATTTATAAGCTCTTCCAGAGTCTCGGGCTCATCTAAGGAGGCTAGCTCGTCTTTTATGTTTTCATTTAGCGCGTGAAAATAAGCGCTCTTAAGAGCTGCGGCATTCCAATTAGTAGAAGCTGCCTTTATCCTGAAATCGATGGCAAAATCTGCCACTGTCCTTTGACCCTGCTTAACTGTCCATAATTCCTGGGAGTTAAGTGTTTTATCTGGGTCCTGTCTGAAAACCTGTTTAAACTCCTGCAGAAAATCCTCAAATGTGCAGCCAAAATTAGTGGTGTCTGGAAAACGAGCCTCAGCTCAATCTAAAGCTCGTCCTGACAACAGGGAAAGAATGTAGGCGGTCTTAGCGCCGCCATGGACATTAAACACAGACTTTAAATTGTCTCGGTGTAAGACGATTCAGTTTTATTACAAATTAATAAAAAACAAGCAGAAATGAGATGACAGCTGGATGATAAAAACGTTAAAGCTGAAGCGTGCTGCTGGTTCAGTTCTGGCAGCTCATCGGAGTGCCCTGGCCTTTCTTCTGCTTTAAGAAAGGTAGGTGGTCTTAGTGCCGTCATGCACAAAACTCTGCGGTGAAGGACGGACAGGTAGATTCCGGCGTGGAGGGAGGTAGAGGAGCGGGACTGCTAACTGGCAGGTCCGGGTTCGGCTTGAGATCCAACTGAGGAGATGGAAGTGGAACTCGGGCAGCCAGTGGGTAGTCACCACGGCGTCACGAGGAAGGGTTATCCAAAGGGCCAGAACGAGATCACAACAAAGGATTTATGACCTTGGGGGTATAATTTCTGTTATGTGTGGAGAACCTTAAATCCTCTTTTTACCAGATCACACAGATACATTTGTAAGAATTATCAGAGGCACTGTTGCAAATTAAATACAGTTTATTAATTTCATAAGTTCCTTTGGACAGAGAGTTTATTTTATTATACAAAATTGACCACATTAAAAGCAAAAGTCTATGCTGGCCCTGGAAACCTCAAGCTAAGAGACAATTAAACAACAGACTGTTTGGGGGAGGAATAATAATAAAGAAAACACAAATACAACTTAAATGCACCCAAGTGTTCCCCAACAAAAACAGTCACACAAAAAGCCCTGGTGATACAGCAAAGGAAAGAAAAACTCCCCTTCCACTGGTCTCCTCAATCTTAATAAAATAGCTTGGGACCCAGGGACAGCATAGGTCCTTTTTTTATTATTTAAAACAAGCCAAAAGGTTAAATAAAAACTCCCCTTCCTTCAACAAAACTAGCCAAAAAGAAAATACTTTTAATCAATAATAACTAACCCAAAAAAAGGAAAGAAAGTCTAAACTAAAGCAAAAACTGAAACTGAAACAGTAGCAGGCCAACCTACACATAAAAGACATCAAATTAGACAAGCACCTTAAGTAGTCAGATAATTATGAGAAACTGCCTTTACCAGTCAGTGGTGCTCTGTACGTCACTCGCTAGAAGTATCTCTCCTCTGTAGGAATCATCAGCCTGGGATCTGATCTCTTCAGCGATCTACCTGCTTTTAAATGCAACTGCTGATTACCTGTCTGGCTAATGAACCAGCTGCGCTCTGTCACAGCGTCTTCCATATATGGGCAAAGGAAGAATGCGCAACACTATACTTCCGGGACAAAATGCCCCGGCTACAGATTACTTAGAGAAGATTCGCTGGGTGAAAACACAGAGAGTAACTCAGGGTAGGCTCAATGTACCATCACTGGCAAACACTCAGGCAAAGAAGTGCAGTCAGTCCCCTCCTCTTAAACCTCAGGATGATTAGATGATGACCAACAGGTGTGCTGAACCGCAGGTACCGCCCTACCCGGGAGGCAGCCTCTGGCACTATCCGGTGGACAACCAACGGAACCACAGACGAACAAAAAGGAAAAGAAAACCCCCAAAAGGACAAAAAACCCTGATACCTAACACTGACTTTTGACACTACTTGTGATGCGTGACTTACTGTCATACAGAAACCAAGTTTTTATGGGAACTACATCTGCAAAGTGACACCTAGACATTTTAACGTCTCAACCTCTTCAGTTTGGGTTGAAACACCAGACGACGTACTAGGAGATGCCAACTCTCATCTCCAGGCACGTACAAACACATCCTGTCCATGTGGAAGGTTACAGCTTGAGCAGAGCCACAGGTTGATGTCGTTTTGGCCCTTTCCTCCACGGGGTTGCCACAATAAAGCAACCTCACAATCACCACAGCTGTGCGCACACAGACTCAGGATTATTTTGAAACTCTTGGATGTAGTTTCAAGAACTCATCTTAAAACAAATCTACAGGGGGTACATCCTGTTTCTTTTGATTAGCAGCCAAATTGTTAAACCTCTCTTGATGTAAAAATGTTTCTGTAAAGGAACTTTTATTTATGTTGGAGCATTTTGTGATTGACATTTAGTTTTCAAAAACAATTGGTTACTCTAAATTGTCTTTATGTAGGGGTGTGTGTGTGTGTGTGTGTGTGTAGTACCTTGTGGGGACCATTTTCCTGACACATTCTACGTTGTGGGGACCGAAGCCTGGTCCCCACAAGGGGAAACACTGTTTTTGGGTCAGGGGTTAGATTAAGGTGTGAATTGAGTTTTGGTTAGGGTTAGGTATGTCATGGGTTAGGGTAAGGAAAAAGGGTAGGCTGTAGAAATGAACTGAAGTCAATAGAAAGTCCCCACAAAGATAGCCATGCAAACATGTGTGCATGTTTATAATTGTTAGTCCTGTGTTGGACTAGTGCGTATAGGTGATGGACGGATATCTGGACTTTTTTGACTCAATGTAGTAAAATATTTTCACTGATGAGATTTATTTCATTGTTATACATTTTAAAATAACTTTTTTTTGTACATGTATTTGAAGTGTCATGTCATCTGCACCTTGCTTTCGGATACTTTATTGTCTTTCAATCATTCATCAGTAATTTTGACAAACTTTTACACAATGTAAATAACTGATAAGTCTTTCCAGTAGTTGCCTTTCCTTCTATCTTCAGTTAATGTTCTGTCATCAATCTAAGTGTCAGTTTTCAATCAAATAAATTATTGGAAGTCACATTTGGGCTCATTTTTCCATTTTTCTTTCATGTCTGTTCTGAACGCTTTGAACTCAACAATTACTATACAAAGACGCAAAACTGGACTTTTTGTTTCTTTTCCATCAATCTGAGTAACCATGGTAATAAGAGCGCACCCTCAAATCCCAAACACAACGGAGTATTCCTTATGAGTGACAGTAGATTTTAACTTCCTTTTAAAGAAGTGAGCGGCACATAATGTATTTTATTCAGTTTGTACTTTATTTGATCTAAAACACTGATACACATAATAATAATAATAATAATAATAATAGTTATGTAAAATTTAAAAGTAAGTTGATCACAATCCTAAAGGTTTCAGTCATATTAAAAAATAAAAGAAAAAGTTTTTTTTTTTAACCCTGTTACTTCCTTTGGCTGTTTCTTGGAGATGCACCATGTGATGGACGTGTTGCTTAAGACCCACAAATCCCAGAGAGGAGAGAAGATTTATTTTTAAATATGAGGCATTGCGTTATATCTGCTTGCCCAATGTAATACCATTTCCAGTGAAGAAGTTTGAATTGGGTAGTTTTTAACATTACCTTTACCCATATTACATATTATCAGAAATAGTCCAGAAGGTGTTTGAAGGGTTTGACGATGTATTCTGGCAGATATTAGGGTAAAGCGGTACATATTTGATATGGCAAGGTTTTCAATTAAAGGAGTAGGAGGTAGTTACAAAGACTCAGTAATCTTTTCATATTTGTATTTGTTGAAGTCTGGAAAAATCATGTTGTTTTCCCTCCATTTCAGAAGTGTGATGCACCTTGTGTTTGCGATATTAAATCCCAATAAAATCTATGAAAGTTCATAGTTGTAATTGGAATAAATAACATGAAAACTTTAACTGTTTTCTGTTCACTGTAGCGTATATACACAATATAACTAGCACTTACACAGGGCCATTGTTTGAGTAGGATGACACAGAAAGAATGTGGCTCTGAAGCTGACTGTGGACATGTGACCAAGTTTCTGAAATACCGGACTTTGCGTCACCTCTGCTTGGCCAATCAAACACTGTACATCCTTATCTATGAAAACTGAAAAATGGGCCGAGGTTCTTCTCAATCAGAACAGAAATCTAAACGCCATGATATGCAAACGCTTTGTTGTCTATCTGATGTTCTTGTTCTTGGCGACAATGGGTGAGTCTATGCACAAGTTCCACATTTCGGTGCGCTGTACCAAGTTGTCATATGTTTATCATGTCAGGGTTGTTTTTTTTTTTTCTTTTTGCCACAGCTCGGACAAAGACCCCAAAAATTGCATCTGTTCGCCAAGACAAACATTTCGTGTTCGCTAAAGCGGGAGACAGCCTGACTCTGCAATGCTTCTACGAAAACATTGTGGACGCACGGTTCTACTGGTACAGGCAAAATCTGGGACAGAACCCAAGGCTGGTCTCCTCCTATTACAAGTACGAGACGAACGCCACTTTCCACAATGAATTCAGAAACAATCCGCGCTTTGAGCTGGAGACCACTAAAGGCAAAAATCACTTGAAGATAAGAGATCTGAAGATTTCAGACTCTGCAGTTTACTTCTGTGCAAGTAGCTACCTATACATGCTGGATTTTGCTGAAGGCACAATGGTGTATGTAGAACAAACAGGTTCCAAGCTGCAAATTTCAGTTGATCAGTCAGCATCAGAGACCCTCCGGCCCGGAGGCTCTGTGACCCTGAACTGTACGGTACAAACTGGGACCTGTGGCGGGGAGCACAGCGTTTACTGGTTTAAAAACTCTGAATACTCTGAACCAGGACTCATTCACAGCAAAGGGGGTGAGAACAAGCTGTGCAAGAACAAATCCAGTGCACGGACACACAGCTGTGTGTACAAGCTGCCGATTAGCAAACTGGACGCCTCTCATGCTGGAACCTACTACTGTGCGGTTGCCTCGTGTGGACACATTCTGTTCGGAAAAGGAACAAAGCTGGACTTAAAAGGTGAGCAACTGCAATGCAAAACAAAACAAAAATGACCCATTTTAACTTAAACAGAAAGTTTATGTTGCTGTGTTTCTGCAGATACCAACAACTTGGAGACTAATTTATGGGCAGGAGCCTTTTCTTTCACCTCCCTCCTGAGTGTTTCACTGACTCTCTCGCTGTGTGTGATACATAAGAAAAGGAGCTTCAAACATTCAAGTAACAGATTTTTTAAACACTTTTACAGCTTTAAATCCACATACCTATACATACAATGTAGTAAAAATCAAAATTTGACTCATGATATATTTCTTTAGATTTTCCTTTCTTCCCCCACATTTATTTTCTTGAGATTATGAAACTTGTTTCAACATTGAACAAAGATTAAATCCAAAGTGTATTCTCCAAATTCTTATTTCACTCAACTTAATTTGATGCTCTTGCTTGAAAATCCTCCAACGTGCACATATTCATGTAGTTCTTAATAAATTAATGAATAAAAATTCCTTCACAGTGATGCAAATGTCTTATTGTCAGTTATGAGAAACTCTTGATATCAGTTGTTGACATGGCAGTAATGGCTTCTATAGGTAATTAATTTGCAAACTGCTTTTTGTACTTTGTCACCTTATCTTTGTTAATAAAACACATTTGAACATATATGTTTAGGATTAGGGTCACAGAGAAAAATAATTCTGGCTTTTTTCCCTAAAATTCTGACTTTAAATTCAGAATTTTGACTTTCTTCTCCCAAGACTAAAGTCAGAGTTTTTCTTTTTGTGGCGCTAATCCTCTTCCGTATAAAATGTAAATAAATAAACAAAAAACTAAATAAACGTCTGCATTTACCTGCAGAGTCTGTAAAAGAGCCATCCCATAAGTCAGATGTGAAGGTGAGCGATTTTTTTTCATCAGTCCTTTTCTATTTAATATCATACACATAACATAACAGTTACTGTATTTTTTTTCTGTGTGTAAAATTTTAACAAACCTTTTGCTTTCCAGGATGCTTTCACTGCACAAAAGGCATATTATGCTGCCTTTTTTGCGCTGCGCGATAGAGCACAAAGGAGAAAGGATCCCATCTGGAGTGAATGTGTTTACCACAGGGTTTAGTAGTAGGATGGAACTGAAAAAATAAATAAAAATACAGTCAAGTGCAGAATTACTTGAAGCCTTTACAGATTTTGTTCTGACTAGATTTAACATCTGCACATCTTGAAGTGACTCAGCCAGAATCACAACTTAGATCTGATAGAGAATCTGTAGAGCGAGTTTTAATTATTGAAGGATGCTTTCTACTCTCACAGACTCGTCACCAATTAGAAAGAGAAATCAACAAAATACAAGTTGAAACATGAAAAGAAAAATACAGAATGAAGCTGATTTCAACACTCGTGTTTAAAATTGACATAGGGCTAGAGTAACTGTTTTTATTGATCGATTGTTTTTCAGTTAGATCCGTAAGGACTTGCCAGATTTGTTAATTTCTTTGTGTTCAATGTTATGGCATAATGAAGTAATGCCATGAAATCTACGTTTTATAGAAGACTATGTTTTACATAAAATGCCATGTTTATCAAATGACTTAAACAAAATCTTGCTTCTTAATGTAACGCCTTGAAATTGGGCCTCTGTCTCTTTAAAAACTCCTGTTTTCTCCGAAACTCCGCCTTCAGGAAGTCATCACCACGTCGCTCCCTTATCGACCCTCTAACAGCTTTGCACTGAAAAGTAACATCATCACAACATGCTGGAACGCTCAGATACACCAATGAGCTTGAACCTTTTCTGAACGCAACATGATAATATAATGAAAATTGTTATAAACACTTTTGTCATTTCAGTAAATGTGCTTATAATTCTATGAATTCTGAGTCTATCAATGTTTGTTTTTGTTATTTCTTTTATCAACATTTAAGCTTGAATGTATCTGTTGGTTACGTTGACATTGCAAAATATCAGTAGACGACTTTCATGTTGTTTGTGGATCATTTCTGTAGCTTTGTTATCATTTTTAAGATGCCATGAGCTTTTATCTGCTTTTCTTCTACATTAAAGTTTAACAGTATCAAATGTGTTGTGCCTATTTCACACATTTCTCCCACCCACTGAATGTCTGTGACACAGGTTTCACTTATCTGTTTCTCCATTTCCTTTTGAGAAACCTTTCCTTCAGGCTGCTCTCTTTACCTTAAGGTGATTTCTCTCTCGCCTTTCAACATTATGATGTCCTGCAGCTGTAAGCCACAGGTTTTGGTGTAGCCCACTCAAAATCCAGATTAAATTTGATTAAGAGTGTGAAGATACCTTAAATACATAATTAAATGTGGCTGAAGTAATTCTGCAGTGAAGGGTGGACCAGAAGTTTTACACTTTGTTCCACTTTGACCGTCAGCGTTCGGTAAGTTAGATTTGGGATCAATAACTTTTTCACCTGGGGCTAGTTGGGTTTAGATGGCTTTTTCCCTTAATAAGTGATTTCGTTTAAGGCTGCATTTTTTTTTATTTATTCAAGTAATGTTTGTCAAATACTTAAATTTTGTTGAATGATCTGAGTCAAAAAGTCTGAAAAATGGCAAAAACAGAAGGATGTTATTTTTATCATTTTACCAGGGAAGCAAAGCCAAAACAGGTCCTCCTCCTTCTCCCAGTGCTCCTAGTACTAACTGGAAACAACCAATTAGAGCCAAGAGGAGGGTCTTAGCGCTGTCAATCATCTCGTGTACACACTGCTCACTTCCTCCCTCACATGTTCTCTGCTATGGCTTCTTCCTGTCAGTGGACCCTCTTGTAAATAATGCCAAGGCTGGTTAGCATAGCCACCGATGACGGTGGATAAAAGTTGTTTTGTAACAATAAGTTGTTTCTCTGGCTTTAGCACATTGAGCAGCACATACATAAGATTGATTGACAGCACTAAGACCCTCTTCCAGGGCTCTGATTGGTTGTTTTTGACCAGGAACGCTGCATTTCTTCAGACGACCATAGCAGCTCAGGGAGGAGGTTGATTTTTTTTTTTTTCACAGATTATGTGTCTTGTGTTATACTGTCATGACTTGGTGACAGCTTTAACAAATGTGTAAAAAAAACATATTGCAATACCCCAGCTTTAAATGAAAAAAGAAGAATAAAGTTGATAAATAATGAAATCAGAGCTTTTCACTTCCTTTTGTGCCCACACTGTTTCCATTGTCAGAGTAAGTAGAGGTCATTTCCGCTGAACATGTAAAGTCTAGTCCTCGACCCGTTTACTGAAGTCACTATTACAATGGAAGAGTCCGAACAGTGAAGAGTGAAGGATGCTGAGGTTTTATGTACTCCTGGTTCTTCTCTGTAAAGCCTGTAAGTCACTCCACTTACACACTTCCTGCATCGTGACGGTAGCTTCTCAATACGGCAACACTTTCAGGTACCCGTAAACCATTCTGCGGACTTTGACTCTCCGATCTTCATCTGCGTTTCAGACGGGAACATGCTCTACGCTGACTTCGGAGACAATGTGACTCTGCGTTGTTTCTACACCTCCAGTGCCTCCCATCTGAACTGGTACAAGCAGGTGCCAGGAGAATCGCTGCAGATCATTTCCACTTTTTACAAACAGCATGCCGGCTCTGACACCTTCCACAAGCAGTTTAAGGACAATAAACGATTTTCAGTTCACACCGAGGAAGGGCTCTACGATCTGAAGATCTCCGATGTCCGAGACTCTGATTCTGCTCTGTACTACTGTGGCTACACCAGCATCTCCATCACCAAGTTTGACAACGGAACATTTTTATTGCTAAAAAGTATGATGCTTTCTAGAAGCTTTGTGCACTCATTTTCACCGTTTGTATTGATATCCTTAGAACATCTCGTCTTAGATTCCAGCTACAAGACTTTCCTCCACCAGTCGGACTCCGTCTCTGCCCAACCAGGAGGCTTTGTGACTCTGAACTGCACCATGCTGACTGGAACCGTTAACGGAGACCACAACGTTTACTGGTTCAGGAAGAACTTGGAGGGATCCGGTTTGGGAACGCTGTTCACAACGACACGGAGCGGCGGCCCATGTGCGAGGAGCTCAGAGGACGGTCCTGCTGTCCTCAGCTGTGTGTACAGCTTACCAAGGAGGATTGTGACCGTGTCTGATGCCGGGACGTACCACTGCGCTGTGGCTTCATGTGGACGGATTCTATTCGGGCCAGGAACAAGATTATATGTGGGAGGTAAGTTTGAAGTTTGTTGCTTTTTTTCCTCCCCAAATCTGCAAACGTGTTCTATATTTTTTCTCAGAGAAACAGCTTGACCCTGCGTTGATGCATGGAGGGGATGCATCCCTGGCTGTGCTATCCTCCACCAAGGTGGAGGATAGCACCTCCACCAAGCAGGCAAGCTCATGTTTTGCTGCTGTTGCACGCAAAACATGAGGTAAATATTAATGTTTAAAAACTAAAAGAGCATTCAAAATGTTAAAAGAGAACAAGTTTTCTGTTATATGTTCTTAATACTCTCTATTAAATCACCTCGGTTTGTCTGTCTCTCTTTTTTAAATATAAATTTTTTCTTTCCTCATTAGCAGATTCCAGACTATTGTCTGTAAGACTTGATGATACTTTAGCGGGGTGTGTTCACTGACTGCAAAAAAAAATCAGACAAAGTGAAGCTGAAAATGAACTAATCACAATCAACAGCCAGATTTTCTGTGATCTTTATCTTTATTCTTTCTTATGCTTAACCTCAAAGTGAAGTGAACTTTTTATTCATATTTATAAAAGAAATTGATATTTTTTTGGTTATGTTTCAGGAGTTTTTTTTTTGTGTGATAATCTCAACATCATGAACTCCACCAAGAGTTTATTCCTAAAACAAGCTTGAGACTTGTGTTGAAGTGAAGGTTGCTATAGCGACATTACAGATAAAAGTATTTGAGTCATGTTGGTAATGTGACATTTTTTGAGTATTGGATTGAGATATTCAAATATGCAGTTAGGAAGTCAGCCAGCAGGGAGCAGCAAAGTCATTCCTGAACTGCATTAGAAGTTAACACACATGGTAAGAGCGGTGTGGTTGCGATGCTAGAGGGCAAAATTAGCTCATCTAAATAAAAAAAAATCTGAATAGAGGTGAAGCTGAAGATTTTAAGAATTCAGCTGGAGCTCATCAGGTGATCGTCTCTGTTCAAAATGTAGAACGTGAACCTACAGAGGGAAGTGCTAGCATGTGCTGCGGTTGGCTGACATAAAAAGTTCTCTGTTGAAGTTTTTGAAGTTCAGCCGCAACATGTCACAGTTTCTCTGCTCGGTTTGCCTGAGGACTGTCGCTCTATCAATGCAGTTACTGCATGAAAACAAAAGCCTTTTACAATAAAGCTGGTAATCGGTGAGGACATTGTTGTTTTGTCCTCACCGATTACAAAACGACTAATCAGCGTTGGTTTGTAATCAACGCTGACTACAGTGATCAAATTTGAGGCAATTGGTCTCTTGGTAATAAAGTGGCGTTAATCTCCGGTTGGTGACTAATATAGCAAGTTTAGCAGACTTAAAAATACAACAGCAACAAACAAACAAACAGAAAAGGAGCAGTTCTCGCTCTGGCCCTGCCTGCTAGCAGCGACCTCAGCCCCAGTGGTTCAGTTAAAGCCCCGCCGCTCCTCCGTCCTGACAGGATGTCTGTGCGGTTGTAGCTTGTTCCTGCTTTCAATAACACATCTGAGCCATCGGTTCTTGTCACGACCTGTGATTTGAGTTTTGTATTAGAAACCAGCGCAGTAGTCATGTCTCTAGTGACAGAATAAACTAAAAAAGATGACTTTGCACCACCGCTGCAGCTCGTACAGTAGGAGTTTTGGGCCACAAATTTTACTTTCTTTCCTGTGCATCTCCTTGTATTCTAGCTAATTATGCCGCTACCTTTTCTGTTCTAATTTAGTCATCTTATGACAGTTTGTTTCCATTGTTTCTGCATTACAGAAATCCACAGACTACATATCTGGACAGAACTGACCTAAATGTACTTTAGTAAAACCTCAAGCGCAGTGGAACAAGCAGCAGTCCTGTTACCACGGGGTGGTGGCCCTCTGCGCCTCTGACCCATTTTAGCCAACAGGAAAACAACTGTTGTGTGTTTGACAAATTAAGAAGAACAAAAAGGCTCTGAAATATTTTCAATTCCAAAAACAACCCGCCGCCCGAAAAAACCAAAACAGCTTTCTGCCTTTGTTCACTATGCTAAACTACTCTAATATGTAACAGTAAAATTTACTCAACCGCTCAGAAGAAATTTTTAACTTAAACTTGAAAACTTGATTATTTGTTATGCACTAACAAATAGCGTCCCTCTCTCAGCAGACATAAACTTAAAATGGTAAAAGCTGAATTACTGAGCATCTTGGCTCGGGTGTGCGTTGAATTTTCCAAATTAAAATGTAAGATTCACCATTTTTCAACAATTTCAAATGTTCAATTGAATTGCGATATGCATTGTTTTCTGGTCGTCCTATTGATACTGATTAGACTTTCCTCAAAACAGCAACAACAACAAAAAAACAGACTACAAATGTGAAAAACTGTACAAAATCTTGTGTTAGGGACTGTAAGTGTCAGCTGAGTTTTAATCTGAGCTGTTTTTGTTTGCATTTTAGTTCTTTGTTTCCACCTTATATTCATCCATCACGTACAGAGAGGAGACGTTGACGATCTCCATTACGCTGCTCTGAATCTCAAAGAGAGGCGATGAACATCACAATCAAGAAGATGAACTGGTCGGCCTCTGTGTGTACTCCAGTGTAAAGCGGAAAAAGAAATGAGAGTCCAAAAAAACATCTGAGAAATGACAATAAATCCTGATGAAACTGAAGATTGTTGGTCTTTTTTTTCCCCACTCTTAGGTTATGTTCTGAGTGAATCAGCAACATGCTTCAGGATCTCTGAACCTCACCAAAATACAGACACAGCAGAACTGCAGCGGTGTCCTAAAAATATCTTCATAATAATAGCTTACTGTACATGTATTTACCTCTGTGGTAAAGGCGGTGTGGCCTACAGTCAGGTAAGTTTCCAGTGATGGAAACAAGCTCTTGCTGAGCTAAAGCACAAGAAGGTTAGCATAAAGCCTCCAACCACAGTGACCTGTTTAAGTGTGATGTTAAAGGTAAATGAGTCTGGCCTTTGAGAAACAGTGAATTTAGCTCAGTTATTCCTAATTGATAGGAAAAATCATTTCTTGGTTGCACTTTGCTTCAAACTCACGTAGAAAGACAGCAAATATGACAAAAACTGAATCTTTTGCCAATATCAAAAATAGCATAACATGTAAGTGGCCTCTACTTGTTTGGTACTTTCTCCAGTCCAGAGGACTCCAGAATGTTGTATTCAGTCATTCATGCAATGATGCTGCTGAGCTACATTGTTGCCACAGCTGCCATACAAACGGTGCTACTGGTACCAAAGAAGGGAGGTGAAGCGTCCAAACACACTGCAACTGAAATGAAAAAAAAAACTCTCCAATTACAGGACAAACTCCTAGAGTAACCTCCTGAGCCACTATCACCCCAAAAACCTTTGAGTGGAAAACTGACATTGCCCAATCACCCATCAGCACATGAAGCATCATGATTTCAGGAAGCTTTTCTCCAGTAGGAAGAAGGAAGTTGGTCAAAGGTCAAGAGAAGACTGACTAAATGTAGGAAATGGTGAAACGAAAGGCTCAACACGAGGCATATGTTAGCATTCCAGCAGAACAATGGTCCAGACCTTTAATGGAATTATTTTTAGTAAAAGTGAATTCATGTTTGAGTGGCCCAGTCAAAGTTTATTTTCAGAATGTTTATGGGGGTAGACTTGAGTTGTTTATCCACACGTGATCTGTCTGTAAGTGATGAGAAAAACTTGTAGAAAAATGTGGCGTACCACTGAGGTCAGGAAGACATGCGGGGCGACGACACCGTCTCTTTCAATAGCCTGTTAGCGCTGACATCCAATCTCATTCGTCTCTTTAAGTTCCCTCTTCCAAAGTCAGTTTAGAAAATCCAAATACATTAAAAAATATTTAGACATCATTCACAGCTTTAGGTTCCAAACAACCAAATTTCTACAGGGTTTGTAAATTGAAAACTAAAAATACTATGACTTGTTCTGGACACTAAATGTTTTTAGCATGAATATTAACTACAGACACAGAACATGTGAGTGTTCTGACATTTATGGTGGGCCAATCGTACACAGTCTTGTCTCTTGAAAGTGGAGCAACCAAAAAGATCTTATCAGTGAAGCAAAACCCCTTAAAGAAAATGGATCTTCCAGTGTGTGCTGGCTATGCGACATGTCTGCTTTTGGGGAACCTGAGTAAGTTGTGCAACGTTTTCTGTTAGACTCTGATGCGTTTCTGCTCATCAGAAACACTTACTATTCTTAAATGTTTCCTTTCCAGTGTTTGCTGCAGGTCTGGCACCGTCATCGTCAGGTTTAGGTTTTGAAGCCGTTAATGTTGGCCGGGACGTGACTTTGAAATGCTCCTATCAGAAAAATTCTGCAATAGGCGTTTACTGGTACAAACAAAGTCCGGGACGGAAACCACAGCTGATGTCGGAATTCTTGCAACATGCTAGGAAAGGCTCTATGAAAAGTCCGTTTAACAACGATCCACGGTTTCAGCCGGATACAGGCGTCGGCAAAAACAACTTGAAGATCTCAAATGTCCAGACGTCAGACTCGGCAGTTTACTACTGTGTAAGTGGCCACTCGTTCCAGTTCGACTTCTTGGAGGGCATCACTGTCCAGGTGAAGGACTTAGCATTAAACCTCCAGACGTCAGTCTACCAGTCAGAACTCGAAACCATTCATACAGGAGATTCTGCTGTGCTGAACTGTACTGTGCACACTGGGATCTGCGATGGAGAACACAGAGTTTATTGGCTAAAAAACTCTGATGAATCTAGTCCAAGAATCATTTATGCGCAAGGGGACATGAGAAACCAGTGTGAGATGAATCCAAACAGTCAAAGTCACACCTGTGTGTACAACCTGCCACTGGAGAACCTGAACGTGTCTCACGCTGGGACCTACTACTGCGCGGTGGCCGCCTGCGGATACATCCTGTTTGGAAACGGGACCAAGCTGGACTACAAGGGTAGTAGATCGTTTAGCAAACACAACTTTGCGCGATGAGTTGAGGTGGTTGTGAGATCTCCTAACCTCTGTCTCCTTACAGAACACCTGGATTCTCCTGTCCTGCTGTACGTGTTGACAGGAACTTTGGCCTTCGTCGTTGTTCTGATGGGTCTGTTGGCGTACACATCCCACAAACTGTACAAGATGAAGAAATGCAATCGTGAAGGTGTGTCACATACTTTGTAACTTATGATACGTGTTAGACCAAAGTGATGTGGGCAGAAGACAGGGAACTGTTATTATTATTGAGCTAACAAGTAGACTTGATTGACCTTAAATAATAATAATAATAATAATAATAATAATAATAATAATAATAATAATAATAATAATAATAATAATCTGTTCTTTTTATATAATCAGTTATGTTATGGAATTCCACGATTTAGCAAGAAAACCAGAGACCACAATGCTGGTTGCTCGTGTTTAATCACTCATTTATCTACCAACAGTTCTGAGTCGACTGTAAGATCAAATACATTTTATGCCCATTAATAACTGACAATGGCTGGTTAACAGGTGCTCCATTCCCATCAGTCAGCGCTTTTGCACTTATAACAAACCATTCATGTCTTCTCTATCTTTTCTTGTCATGGTTCCTTATTTTTTTGAAGAGGACCTAATTGCTGCCAAAGCAACTATTTAATCCTTTAAAGCTTACCAATAGATTTGCAATGGTCATTTTGCTCCAGTACTTAAATGACGGTTTCATTAGACAACAAAACATGATTTAAACAGTGGATCTGAACTGCGAACTGGTATTTTTATGTTGCCTCTCGAGTGAAACGGCTTCTTCCTCCCTGAGAGGCCTTCCAGCCCAGGACCGTGCAGAACTCTTTCCACCGCAAAATATAAAACTCTCCTCTGAGCTAAAGTTGGCGTCTTCACGAGACATTTTGCTTTTGTATGCAGACGGGTTTTGGTACACCAAAACACAAAATAGTAACTGGACATCGCCATGGTGTTCATACCTGTCTGAACAGATGAGCATGACACTCTGTGGCATCTGTAAATTCAATCAATCAATCAATCAATCAATCAATCAATCAATCAATCAATCAATCAATCAGATTTGTATAGAACCTATTTGATTCACCTGATTGTGATTTTATTTTTTATTTAAATCTTGCCATGATGTCACACAACATCACAACACAGTGAAACAAAAAGAAACAAAAAAATTCTCCTAAGACTGATCTCTCATCCTCCAGACATTCAGAAAGTAGAAATAATCTTTTTTAATCCTCCCTGAGCTGCAAGGGGAAACGTTTAATCTGATGCAGTAAACCGCATTGAGAAGATAAGAATAAAAATTTAAAAAAAAAATAACCGGTTCATTAGTTTTGGTCCTCTAGACGTACGTTTATAGAAGCATTTTACCTGCTAGATAAAGTGTTTAAAATAAAAACAAGAAAAATAAAACACCTCCCCCTTTTGTTTCACTTAAACAGATCCTCCAGAGAGATCTTCAGCTGCTGCAGCTCCAAAAGCCCAAGTGAGTATTTCATCTACAAGCAAAGTCAAACAACAGACAACAAATGTGACATATATCTAGTATGCAGTGTACAATAATCTCTTCTTAGTTGTTAAATTTCTTACATAAGAATCGGCGTTTACAAAATTGCCTTGATGGTGGGGAAGGTTTCTCAACAACCGTCATGAAAAAACAAAACAAAAAGACATTCCTTTACAAAGCTTTGTGCAATTTGTCGCAAGATATGTTCTGAAAACTCCTCTTTTCTTACAAGTAGGATTCTGCGGAGGCAGGTGACCTCCACTACGCTACGGTCAGCGAGAAGAAGAACGTCATCAGCTCAAGGAGGCAGAGTGAAGCCAGCGATGTGTGTACATACTCTACTCTAAAGCAGTAGAGCCGGACGTGGCGAACATGTGGCTTTCCTTCATTTTGAAAAAAAAAAAAAAAGAGTAAATAAATGAAATCCGACATCCTCTACAGTATCAAGCAAATGCTGTCCATGTTTCTGATCAATGTGTGTTTAATAAAGAAGAAGAAAACCAACTGGTCTCAGTGTTGGGAGGTTTCAGGAAGAGAGCGTGCAACAACCTGGGCGACCTCGAAGACTGCAGAGGAGGCTCAGGGAACATTTTACTGTAAAAACAAAACCACTGACATTATGTATGGATGTAGTTCAAGTCAATATGTGCTGAGCGACCGGTGAGGTCGGCAACTCTTCATGCATGTTTAACCCCCCCTGTGCTATTCGTGGTCTCTGGCAGGAAGTCTCTGCAGTCGTTTGATGCCTTGCAGATTCAAAGTGCGACTCTGACTAAAAATACAAGAAACTCAAACCTGAGCGAAAACTAGTTTTTGATAGAAACTGAGTTAAGTTACAATATGTAATAAAGAAACATTGTAGAAGCTGTTCAACATTTCTAAAGATTTTTCAGGCTACTGTTTATTTGTAACACTGATGTAGAGAGATGTAAAAAGGTTTATAACCCCTTACATACTTCCTGTTGTTGCTGGATTTTTTTAAAATTTCAGTCGGACAAAGATGATCTGAGTAAATGCAAAAGACAATTTTTTACAATAAAAAAAAACAAACAAACAATCCTTTTGGTAAAGCTGAGTTAGGGGACTTTGTTGTGTTTGGCTACATTTTCAATTTTACCAGCCAACCTCAGGTTTGATCACTTCCTGGTCTTAAGAATAAAAAAAAAACACCCAAGTAGAAGATTTTTTTTGAACATTTTATACATTTGCTATACAGAGAAATGGATCGTGTACCGAGCAGAAGAATCTCTTCAACTTCCTGTGCGGTCTAGACTTTGTAGATTGGATCTCAATATGGTTTATGTGAAACGGATATGCATATTTATGAGCCTTTTTTTTCTTCTTCTGTCTTTGTGGTTCAAGGCAGGAAGTCTTTGCTTTGGTGCCGTCAGGTGCAGCTTCTCGTTTACTTTGTACCCAGAATAACAGAAATAAAGGACTTTGTGGTTTTGTACATCAGAGCAAATATCACATGTCATTAGTTAAAACGTAAAGCTGCCTATGTGATGGTTACAGTTTGATTCAAAAACAAAGGACTTACTGAAGATCCATTAAACCCGACATCAAACCTAAAATGGGATGGATGGAAAAAAAAAAATAATCAAGGTGTATGAAAACTTACTTTTGCTATTTATGAAGATTTTTATTTCATACGTTTGACAGTGTTCAGATCGATCCTAACCACAACACACATCAGCTGGAGTTGAGCGCCCCCTTGTGTTTGATAAAGTAACACAAGGAGGCTTATATTACTCAGCATAACACCTGCTAAGTAATATAAGGAAAATATATTTTATTTTGAAAAAGAAAAAAGAATTAGGTTATGGTTAAGGAATTTGAGCAGTTTTTGAATAAAATGAAGGTGAACTGTGTCATTTTGAGATTTTCTTTTTGTTTGATTCTGGATTTAAACACGTTTCTGAATACATGTCAGCAGCTAACAATGCTAACATGGTAAAAAGGTTACATTTTTTTGTACAAAAGCCATTAGGCTTTGGGGAATTTCATGATAAAGTTTGACTAATTTTATTTTGCGTCTAGCTGGTTACATGAAAAAAAAAAAAAAATCAAAAATTCCTCCAAAAATGACCAAAATATTTTTAGCGTCGTGTCTTCATGTGTAATCATATTATTTTATTATTATTATTTTATGTGCCTGGATCAAACATTTTCTCAAAGCAAAGTTAAAATCATTCTCAAGGCATATCTGAGAATATTTTGGTCATTTTCTGAATAATGGATTTTTTGTATATCCTATATATGTATATATTTTTTAAATGAATAATTCTTTGAACTTGACACCAGCTTGATGTTATTCCACTTGTAGATATGACTTTATGAAAATATTTTGGTAATTTATTGATAAAAATTTTATTTTGTATGAATTTATTAATTTCGGTATAAAACATTTAGTGGTTCATTCCGTTGAAGAAAAAACTTGATCTAGGGGCATGGAAATAAGAAAATATGAATTAATCTGCAGACATGACCACTTGAGAATGTATTGGTAATTTTTTATTACCAATTATGAATTTTGCTTTAAATTGTGGTTCGTTATGTTATGAAATAGTAGTTGACATGAGTATTTAAAACCAATCTGGGGGGAATCAAAGGATCACGTGAAGCCCATGTACTTCCCATGTAGTTCAAGGGTCGTACGCTACATCACCAGCCCTAACCTTTGACACAAAGCATGATGGATCCATATTTCAGAGCCTTCTGTCTGAATGTCACTGCAAAAACCAAGACTGTAAACGCTTTTCTTGTCCAGATGTTGTTAAGTCTGTGTGTAATTCTGCCTGTTTCCTTTCCTTAGCTGACATCAGTGGTTTTCTGTTGCTGTGTCCCATCTGAGTTTATATGTGCGCTGTGCATTTAAAGACGATGCTATATACTTTGTTTGCAGCAAGTTGTTACTTGACCTTCTGTTGCCTCTCTATCATCTTCTACCAATTTGCTGATTCTCCTCTTACATTTCACATCAGCTGTTGCTCACTGGAGGCTTTTGAGGGGATTTAAACCTCAGCCAACCAATGGCTGTCCAAGAAAATAACACCAGATGAGCGGTTTCTGAAATGCTCCGATGAACGTGCATTGCACCAACAACAACACTGCAGCTTAGTTGCGTCTAATCCATTGTGAGATAAGATCGTTTCCCTCGTCATAATGTTGTCGTTCTCATCTAACAAAAGGGCTGCAGCCTCAGGCGCCCTGTCTACCCAGGTCTGATGTGTTTGTTTGTTTTTTGTTCGTTGGACGGACTTAAGTAAAGTAAGGTGTGACATTTACATCTATGAAGAGGGTTATCTGGTTAGAAACAGTTTATTGCTAAAGGTTATAAGTTTACAAAATAGCTGTGCTCAGCTTCAACTCAAATTCAGTTTTGTTAAAAGTTAAAAAAAATATAGTTTTAAAAATCAGTAGAAAAATACTTACTCTCTCACCTAAAGCTGCGCAGAACTAAACTTTTTTTCGTCATTTCTCTTTCTTTTTTCTTTTCTGCATTTGAAAATTGAAATGGGAGGATCCTTTTTGAACTTCAGGTACTTGGGTTTTCAGACTGCTACTGTATGTGGCTGTGATAGAGACCATGTTCCATTTGTAGCCACTCAGCGGGGTGACAAAGTGCTTTTCATTCAATGCAGGATGACTCTTTCAGAGGCTCTTGTCTGTCTCTCATGTGTTTTCTTATGGAACAAGGGTAAGTAACGCATTAGCTATTAAACCACTTTATATCTGGTAACATTTAAATATGACTTTCTCCTTTATTTTAGCCGAGATGACTGATTTGGAGACATTTGTGGATCACAAGACAGGCTTTGTATTGGCTGATGTTGGTGGCAATGTGACTCTACAATGTTCTTTTGACAAAGAAGAGGCCAGTTATTTTTGGTACAAGCAATCCCTGGGACAGAAACCGCAGCTGATCTCCATGAGTTACAAATTAGACAAAGGAAGTACTTTTTACGGGAGGTTCACAGACGACCCACGATTCAGTCTGGAAACTGAAGTAGGGAAGAGTCGGTTAAACATTTCCAATTTGCACTCTTCAGACACAGGAACATACCTCTGCGCCAGCAGCCTTTCAGTCCTGCTCAAGTTTGTGAAGGGTGTTACAGTTGTTGTGAAAGATTCAGCGGTGGGAGGCGAAGCTTTGGTCCGCCAGGCGGCATCTGAAACCGCATGGCCAGGGGACTCCCTGACTCTGAACTGCACGGTCCAGACTGGGAGCTGCCGGGGAGAACGCAGAGTTTACTGGTTCAGAAAGTCCTCAAAATATGATCCAGGACTCGTTTATGCCTGTGGAGCCACGGCGGACCAATGTCTAACAAGTCCCGACACGCAGACTCACACCTGTCTGTATAAACTGCCAATGGAGAACATTAAAAAGTCTCACGTTGGGACTTATTACTGCGCTGTTGCCTCCTGTGGACGGATAGCGTTTGGAAAGGGGACGAAATTGGAATTGGAAAGTGAGTTGTTTCACTGAATAATTGCTTTTGTTCATTTTGCTTGTTTGGAGAAGAGAGAAGCTAAAACTTTGGGGTTTTGATGCTTGGATCTGCAGGTGAGGCGGTATCGCTGGGGTATTTGGCGTATTTCTTATGTGCAGCTGTGATTTTCACCATCGTCCTAAATGTTTTGCTGGCCATCAAACTGTACAAGGAACACAACAAAGACAGCTGCCAAACCTCAGGTAACTGCTGGTTTTGTATTCGGGTTATCCACATTTCCTCATTTTAAAAAATGTCTCCGTCTTTCACAGTATTTCAAGGAAAGTCTTTGTTTTGTCCAGCTGCAGATGGAGAGGTAAATACAACTGAATGTGTTTAGTGAATACCAAAAATGCACGTCTCTTCAACATGTCCTGATCAGATAACTATGTTTTGAAGGAAAATTTGTTCATAATCTCTGATGTGTCCTGTTATTAGGAAGACGGTCTCCATTACGCTGCTGTTAACGTGAACCAGCCCACCCGATCAAGAGGACAGAAGAAAAGTCAAGAGACCGAGTGTGTTTACTCCTCTATGAAACAGTAGATTGAGCAGATTTTTGTCTTAAATGTGTTTCAGTTGGCAGGTTTGGAGTTTAAATGATTATGTATAAAGAAACTGAGTTTGACGCCCCTGACCTATTTCATCCCAAACTTTACATTCCTGGCTGATGTCTTGAAATGTCGCTTCAGTGTTTCCACGTATTGTGGGAAACGCACCAGTTCTTCCAGCTGGAAAACACCAACATACTGGGATTCTGTCACACTCGTCCTTTAACGTTGGGACAATACTGTGAGATTTGAAAGCTTCTCTCGTTTTACTCACAAATAAAGCAATTGTCGTTTGAGTAAACAAATCAGTTGTTGTTTGGAGCATGTTTCGAAAGGTAATGGCCGTTAACTGTGTTTGCAAACTTTAATCTGTCTCTCTTGTTCTGCTTTCAAGTGATAGTTTCTTCCTCTGTGAGCCGCCTGTTAGCCCACAGACCTCATAGATAATGATACTACTTTTACCAATTTCAGCTGACATCTTCACAAGATCTTTTGCTTTTTTTTTTTTCTTGTTGTGTTGGTTTTCATACTCACAAATTGTACAAAAACACATTTCTCCACGTCCTTCCTGAAGTGTGCAGCGGTTGGCTCTTGCTGCTAAAACAAATTAACGTGGTATGATGATCATCCCAGTTGATAACAAGCTTTGCAGAGCCTGTTAAAAATATAGCAAAGCAACATTCTGTAAATATTTCTACTAACAGAGATATTTATAAGTAGAAATATTATTTTATTCATTAGCAAGTAAGTGAAGATGCGCTTACCAAATTTGGAAAATATCTCAAAGGACACTTTACCATTATTTAAATACAGTATATGTTAAAAATATATACAAGTTATCTTATCCTGTATAAGTATAAAACAAAAATATTGTAAATATTGTAATTACATCACTGATGCCAGCCTTACATGCACCATCTGACAATTTAATCTAAAATATTTTATTTAGACATTTTTGCTGAATCTAGGAACTTTATATTGTTCTCTTATATATATATATATATATATATATATATATATATATATATATATATATATATATATATGTATATATATATATATATATATAGTTCAAATATTTGCTTATGTTCACCCATCAGGAACAGGTTCAATAGTTAGAACTCTTTTGCTTTTAAGGCTTTCCATATAGTTACTGATTTTAGGCTAACAACTTCAGGAACTATGTCAGGTAAGTTTGGATGAAGATCCATTGTTTCCTTGTTAATAAAACAAGTGACTAATAAAACACAGTGTGAAATTGATCCAAAATACACGAGTAAATCACCTCCAAAAGGATTCATCAAGTGTAAAATCAGCTTCTTCCTTAGCAATCTCAGTTCCCTGAGCTAAATAAATCCAATGTAAACTCAGTGGGACGACCAGAAAAGGGAGTCGCATGACAGAGAACTCTCTTAGCTTGGATGATTTAGAGAAACTATGCAAATAGGATTGGTTAAAGATCTGCTTTTATGTCTGCCCCAAACTTTGTTAAACGGTTCACAAAGTCTAAGTGCTGTCCAAATGACTTTGTGACAACGCTACTGTCAGAAATAAAGATTACTCCTTTTTAAGACTTTCCAAAAACTATGTTATGGGACCTACAGACGTGGAGTGGTTCTACAAATATATATCTATGTATGCGTGCGAAACAGATTTTTAAGCAAAATAAAACACAGAAGCATCTCATGATGTGGAAGTCAAATAAATCTAATAAACATTTGTTACGCAGGGCCCATAGTTTAGTGACTTTCCCTGACACTGATGTTGATCTTCATCTCAGTGAGAACTTTTACATGACTTTCATGACTTCTGACTTAACCAATTCTGTCATCACATCTTCCTGTCTGCTGCCCAGCGTTAACACCAGGAAGGCGTACTGACTCCCTCCTCATTTCTGATTGGCTGGTAGCATCCAGCTCACTCATGAGAAAGTAGAACATGTTGAGAGATTGTATCAGTCCAGCGCAGCCATTTAAACATAATGACTACTCTGAAGATTTTCTATCTGTTCTTGGCAACAGTTGGTATGTAATTAAATGTTTTTCATGGATTTTTAGAATATTTAATAAGTTTGCAGCTGTAACAAATGGCCACTTTTGATTTTCTCCTCAAATCTCTCTTTAGCTCCTTCGGCAGCTTTGGCGCCGTCGTCCCCTTTGGACTTTAAATCCGTTCGCGTTGGCCAGAACGTGACCTTGAAATGTTTCTACCAAGGCAGTAATGGACCAATCTTTTACTGGTACAAGAAAAGCATGGGGGGAAAAGCCCAGCTCATGTCTGAGTTCTACAAACACAAACAAAACGGCTCTCTTCACAGCGACCTGATCACCGGCGATCCACGATTCAAACTGGAACCCGGCAGCGGCGAATTCCACCTGAAGATACTGAATGCGCAAGTGTCGGACTCGGCCACTTACTACTGTGTCAGCCTGTTTTCTCACGCGTTTGACTTCTTGGAGGGCATCGCTGTCCATGTGGAAGGCCCGGGCTTGAAAACCGAAGGCCTGTCGGAGTCGGAGAACGCCCGGCCGGGCGGCTCTGCGACGACACACTGCACGTTACGAAATGGGACCTACGATGGAGAGCACGGCTTTTACTGGTTCAAAGGCTCTGAAGACTCTTTCCTGAAACTAATTTACACCCACAAAAGCAGCGACAATATGAGTGACAAGAAAGCAAACACAAAAACACACAGCTGTGTGTACGTCCTGCCTGTGGATGCGTCTCAAGCTGTGGACTACTACTGCGCCGTTGCCTCATGCGGACAGATACTGCTCGGAAACACAACTAACCCGGACTTAACATGTGAGTACCGATATCACAGTTTCTAAATTAAACCTGTAAAATCGTTTCAATTTGTCCTTTCAAAATAAAAGACAAATAAGAACTCTATCTGTATCGTCTCCTTCTATGCAGACGACTCAGTTACCATTTTTCTGAGTGCAGCCTGTGCGTTCACCTCTGCCCTCAGTCTTTTACTGGCTTTGTCGGTGTGCAAAATCACTAAGAAGACAAAATGCATATCTTCAGGTAACACAATATTCAAATGTTTTTGATTTTACTTTTTTTTAAATTATAAATAATTGAAGTTGTCATTAAACAAATATTTCCTTTGTCACAAGCAGAGTCCCAACCAAAGCACCCGTCAGCACATGTGAAGGTGAATTAACCTTTAGCATTTAAGCTTCGTCCAGTCACAGTTTTCCTGCGTGTTGCAACAACTATAAACACCTTTTTTTCTTTTTTTTTGAAAAGAGCTATCACACTGCAGTAGCCGTGGCGACCGACAGCTCGATGAGACAGAAGGACGGAGTCTGGAGTGAATGTGTTTACTACAGATATTAGAAGGTAGACATTTTGGTATTTGTGCCTCTGAAGACGTAACACTGAGTTTGTAGAAGAGGTCTGAGGTTTTCGTTTTGCTATTCCTTTAATACTATTATCGGCACCTGAAGCTCATCGGTTACAGAATTAACTCCTGCCTCTTGAGATGTGCAGAAACCTTTAATTTAGGGCTGAAAAGATTTTGGTGTACTGATCTAACAACCCGACTTGAGAACATTTGGTTCTTTTATGCAATTGATATCTGTATTTTAACTGTATTCTTTTAATGCAATGCCTTTACGCTTATCTGGGTTTTTTTCATGTGTTACCCTGGACGTCCTGGAAAGCATTTTGAAAGTGATTTCTGTTTGAATGATGCTGCATAAATAAACTTGCCTTTCCTTCCTGAGTTTTCCTAGCAATGTTTGTTTTTGCCAATCGTTTTTATTGATCCCATTTGAAAAAGTGACGTGAAAACCGAATGTGGAAGTGGAACGAGAGGACGGCTGGTATCATAGTGTGAGAAGGGAAAGGTTTCTTTCTTTACTGGATAATTATCACAATAGATCCATTCAACTAAAGCATAAGCTACAAATTATGACTGATGATTGTTTTTCTGAGAGAGAAAATCTCTTCCCTGTGCTTTCAGTTGTCATGGAAATAGAGCCTTTTGTGCTTTTTTCTACACTGTTGAATGAGTCAGCAATTATTTATGTATGACCCTGAATAGGTATACATAGAGTTACTGGCTTCTTTTTAGTTATTAATGCTATTAATTGAGAGTAAATAACAGAACACATAACAAAGAAAACACTGATTCCGTTTTAATGAGTTCCTTGTAGTTTCATTGAAACTATGGATCAATGATCAGTATGGATCAATAATCAATAAGCGCTAGCAAACAAATTATTTTGAGATTTGGCACAGAAAACTCTGGAGTCAGCCATAAACCCTATCAAGAGATCAATAGACCTGTGATTAGAAGCATGTGATGTTTTTTTTAAACACTTAAAAATCTCTGTTTCCAAATTAACCAAAAATCCAAAGTGTCGCCTAATCTGCCAAGTACATCAGTCAAACACCAAGAGTCGAGGCATTTTCTCTACGCTTGGAGATAAGCGTCAGTTTTGACTTTCACAGGGATCAGAGGTAGAGATAACCTATTTCAGAACACCTGCTGTCCTACATGTTTCTATGTCTGTGGTTGAGAGGCTGCTTGTAGCATCGGTCCTGAGAGGTTCTGCATTTTTTTATGCCACCTGTGTCAATGCGCAGCATAGAATTGATTCATCAGTGCTTTGAAAAGTGATAGCTCTGACCTCATCTCAAATGAGTAATGAATTTACGGCAAGTGTTCATTTTTAGGAGCAGTTATTTTTCACAACCCTTGCACTCAAATTCAAGAGCTTGGTTTCCGCTCTGTGTGTCGGCACCCAGCGGTGGGTCAAAGTGTTATGCACACATATTTGCCTTTTTGATTACCCAGGATTGATGATGTTTATCACCATCCTTCCTTAACCATGTAAACTGAACACCCATTTTGCCAAGTTAACGTCCATTATACTGCGCAGAACCTGCTGCACTGAGGGCCTGGAACATTTTGTAGATCTGCAGGTACAACAGAGAAAAAAAGATTAATGTACCTGCAGATTCTGTATTTTCTAACTCACCTTTATCAGATAGCATGTGAGGATTTACTAAAGAGGAACAACAGCCTCGTAGTGTTTTCAGGAGAGTAAAAATTGAAATCTGTCGACATTTCAGATTTATCTAAAGCCAAAAACATATGTAAATAATAAATCAAATAAGATAAAATGATAGAAGAACTGGTTAATGTTGAGATTTTGAATTAGCCGGCAAACTATTAAGATGAACTAATTCAGTTTTATTCTATTTGAACTGAACTTGGAACTGATACTTCTTAAATGTGATGGGGGGATAGAAAATTGTCATTCTACTATACAAGTCGGTTTGAACATATTCCTGTACTTTATGTGTTTTCTATAATTAGTTGCTAGTACAGAATGTGTGTTATGATATTTGGTTCTACTTTCGTTGAAGCAGCACATTCTGTGTAAACCGTAAAAACAAGTTGAATTTCAAAGTTTGGAGAAATCAATGCAACAGCTGGTGCTGAACGATCAGCTCCTAAAATTCAAACGTCAACACCCCGGCGAGGTTTAATTGGTAAAAAAAAATAAAAATTTCTACCCTATGTCATTTCTCTTGCTTGCTTGTTTCACACTAAAACCCACAAAATGTCACATTTTGCTGCCCTAACTACTGGAAGACAAAACAAGGCCAAACTCCCCACAACAAGTCTGAGTCATTCAGCTGCTTTAAATAACCACTTTTTTTTTCTTGCTATGTTGTTTCCTCAGGAATCAGCAAATCAGGCTTTTCTGTGCTAAACTTTATGAACCAATCGTATCAGAGCTGATAGATGTGGCAGAATGTAGAACAGCCTGGTGTTGGTACGTCTACGCCTGGTCATTTTCTGCCACTGCAGTAGGCTTGGCTGCTGCAAATAAGTGGAAGTGCAAAAGCAGAAGTGGAGATGGCTCTCTTTGCGACCGTGCTCCTTCTCTGTTATCTGTGTGAGTACAAACAAAAAAAAAAAAGTAGATTAGGAAAATCTCTTTCTCTCCCTCTTTGTGCACAAACATGATGATTTCCTCTGTGTTTCGTTGCAGGTGAAGCAGAGCCCAGTGACGTCTCTCAGCCCGTTTCGGTGCGAACACTGAAGCTCGGAGAATCGGCGACCATCGAATGTTTCTTAAAGAGTGTCATTTATAATAGAGTGTGGTACAAACTGACAGCAGAGAGAAGACTGCAGGTGGTTGCAACTTATTCTTCTCGCTACAATTGGAGTGCAGTTGTTGACGAACTGAAACATCGTTATTCAGTTAATTCCAATGGGATCAATAATCACTTGACCATATCAGCAGCGTCTTGGGATGATGCTGGAACTTACTTCTGTGGAGTTCTGCGGCTGAATGACATTCAGTTTGGGTCAGGAACCTTGTTGATGCTACAAGGTATTCAGTCTATTCTCATATCCACTTAGTTTTAGTTGGACCCACAAACGGCTCTTCTGATCACAGCTGATCTGATTTCTTTCTCCAAGGCGTGAAGCTGAACCACTCTGTGGTCCAGCCGCCAAAGTCCCAGCCAGCCGGGTCAGAGGACGCCGTGCCTTTCAGCTGTACTTTCCACGCCACTCAGTGCACGGCAGAGGACACTGGGGTCATGTGGCTGAAAACCTCTCAGCGTTCCGCGCCAGAAGTCATTCACGTGTCTCGGAAAGCAGACGACTCCTGTAAGAGGACCGAGCGCGGGGAAACGACCTGCGTGCACAAGCTCCTCGTCAGAGACGTCGACTCCGACGGAGGGGGAACCTACTACTGCGCCGCCACCGTGTGTGGACAGACACAGTTTGGAAATGTGTCCATGGTTATTAACAGTAAGAGCATCGCAAAATATATGTAATGTTTATGACACTATTGGTTTGATTTTATGTGGAAAATATGTATCAAAAAAGTCAAATAACATACAACAGAATAGGCGCTCAATGTAAAATTAAGTGTAAATAGTTTAACAGTCAAGTCTCTATCTAGCAGTGCACTTCAAATTGGTTTAATAACAAAAAATGAAATTCTATAAATTTGCAAATCCCATCTAATCTTTGAACAATACAGTATAATTTAAAAAAATGTTTATTTAACTAAGTCAGATCATCCTATGAAATGTAGATTTACTGCATACAAAGCCTTTATATGCATTGGATTTGAAGATGATGGCTTACGAACAAGATTCAAAAATTTGTTTTATTCCATATAACATTTCTGATAAAAAAGAGATAAAGTTTGTTATGTCCATATCATGACCCACACGAGTCTTATGGAAAACTGCTGACTTAACAGTTTTCCAGTAGAAAGTGACTGACACAATCTATAAGAAGGGTAAGTCGCAGTGAACCATTCTGAGCTAGCTGCCTGCTCACACATTGCTATATTAAAACATTTTAATTCAAAGTTAAATAAGATCCAAAGTTTGGCACACAAAGAAAGAAAAAGTTCACAAACAACATAGAAGCAAAACGCATTCAAGAGATGTAGAGAGAAGTTATAACTGAGCGCAGGATACCAACAGAATTAGCCTCACTTACTGTAATTAATCACAATGACAACATATTTCACTAAAAATGTGAGAGTATTTAAAATTTCCACTATTTCGCCACATTTTAATATGTTACCTTCTCGATGACGTCATGATTTATTCACTATGTGTCCTTCTGTTTGAAGGTGGCCTGAATCCAACGGTTGTTGTACTGGCGACGTCAAACATCATTTTTGGAATCACGACTCTCCTCCTGTCCTGGATGCTTTGTAGATCCCGGAGGAAAGCTTCTGCTGGTGTGTAAAACTACGTGCAAAATGGCATAAATGTTGCTTCTGCATTGAGTTGAGTTGATCTGAGGTTTTACGTTTAATCCATCTCCAGGGGCCCCTAAAAGAACTTTTGCTGATCAGGTGAGCTCACCTTTTCACGTTATGCTATATGTAAATTCGAATGATTATTTCATACAAGCGTCTCTTACAGACTGCAGAATCCGTCGTCTATTCGAGTGTGTCTTCGCCCCACCGAAGCGTCGATTGCTGATCGTCCACAGCGACGCACAGCGGTGTGGTTTATTCTGACACTAGAAGCTGAACAGCAGAACCATCTTGGACTAAAGACAAAGCAGAAATACTGAATATTGTTGAATATATGTCTTTAAATAATGTATTGTAGTATAATGTTAATAGTGAAGCATAACTGACCAAGATAGCAACGGAAAAATCAAGAATGTCATAGAGATGGTGATAATTAAATATCTGTTATGCATTGACTAGTACAGCAATCGCTATGGAAACTCTGAACCTGCTTGAACGTGTGTTGCTGTTGATGTTTTGTATCATGTTTGGGTTCTAACACTATGATTTATTTGTGAAAGTCCTATAAAGTTTTACCATTGTTATCTTAAAGCATCAGACGAGGACAGTGTGAAAAGCGGCCGTGGAGTTGCAAGGCAATGTAAGGCTGTGGAGGAGACGGCATGGATGGGAAGGAACAGAAAGGGATAGAGCATGAGGAGAAGATTGAGAATGAACCACACACACACACACACCCACGCACACCCCCCCACACACACACACACACCCCTATAAAAAAACATAAAGAAGCAGTGTGGAGGATTGGGTTTGCAATACGTCTCAGGTTTTCTGTACCCCAATATTTGCTATATTTCTTATAAGCTGATTGTTCAATAAACACTTATTGACAGATTTGTGTTTAACCTTTTCGTTAAATACATACAAACAGTAGATTTTATTTTATTTTTTAAATGCTGTTTTAATACCACAAGTAAAAATCTTTTGTTTTAAAGTTATGGCCTCGCATTATTATTCTGTGCAATCAACAAACTGCTAAACACTGACTTTTTGCTAAAAGTATTGCACGCCATTTCAGTTTGGCCTCTCCAAACCAAGCTCCCAGGATGAGTTGGAAAAACAGCAAACTCCTGGTTTGGAAACAAAGTAATAGAAAAAAATGGTAATATGTGAAAAACATATTTCTAATCTTCCTAAAAATGTACTTTTAAAAGATTCTGTTTTTTTAAGTTGACAGTTACTCAGAACAAGACATTTTATCGACAAGATAGTTTTTCTGAATGAAATTTGCAAAAAAGTAGAATAATCTGTTGTGAGTAAACGTAATATTTATTCAAAAATAGTAAAATACAATTATTGCGATTTTGTGCAAAGGAAAAAAAATATGGTATATATACATCAAATAAATACTTATATATAGCCATAAGTGATTGATACAAGTATTTTGTGAGTATTATTAAATTATAGCACAACATATAACAAAGAAACATAGAGAAAAAAATTGACATGGCTTGTTTTACATGAACAAGTCATGTTTTTTGTAACATTAAGTATTAAAATTATCCATACATTTCCTGTGATAAATTTACAGGACAAATAAATTAATATATTTTAACTAAATAATAATAACAATGGAAGACTCGCTTTACTGTGTGATTGCCAGAGACAGTGTGAACATATCTCAGGATTAGAGCTACACCTGTATTTTTGGAAATCTGAGAGGATTTAGGGGTGTTTTTGAAAAATTCTGGGAGGCAAAGGGTATAGGGCACAAGTTAGCTGAATGAGCCATCAGACCTTATGCCCGACATTCTGAATTTTTAGCACCCAGCCGACATGGTGACCCAGTGATGGGACATTCGGGAGGACTAATAATGGGACATTTGGGAGAATTTAATATGGGACATTTGGGAGGAATTAGAATAGCACACCCATCCATCCATCCATTTTCTGTTCACCCTTGTCCCTAATGGGGTCGGGAGGGTTGCTGGTGCCTATCTCCAGCTACGTTCCGGGTGAGAGGCGGGGTCACCCTGGACAGGTCGCCAGTCTGTCGCAGGGCAACACAGAGACATACAGAACAAACAACCATTCATACTCACACCTAGGGAGAATTTAGAGAGACCAATTAACCTGACAGTCATGTTATTAGAGTGTGGGAGGAAGCCGAACTACCCGGAGAGAACCCACGCATGCACAGGGAGAACATGCAAACTCCATGCAGTTTGCATTCCCGGGGCGGGAATCGAACCCAGGACCTTCTTGCTGCAAGGCAACAGTGCTACCAACTGCGCCATTGTGCAGCACAACCATAATGGTACACATGGGAGGAATTTTAATGGCACATTTGGGCGGAATTAAAATTTATAATCTTTTGACTTTGAACTGTGGTAAGGACAGTATAGAAATCTATAAGGTTTGGCGAGAGGCGCAAGCAGTGGTTGAAGCAATTCCCCATCATCATACCGCTCAACTCTGTCTTTTGCAACAGTTATTGCATTGGATTTCAGAAGCAAGGCTGTAATGTTGCACATGTGATGAACCTCTGTCACGGCTAACTGTACCATTTCAGCATCTCTGTCTCTGTGGCGCAATTGGTTAGCGCGTTCGGCTGTTAACCGAAAGGTTGGTGGTTCGAGCCCACCCAGGGACGACTGTCAATGTTCTTGAGAAGACAGTGGATGTTGCCTGACTAAGTATCATTAATTGTTGGATTTCATCTGCCATTCATGGCTGCTGCTTTTGAAATACTCACTTCAGTACCTCATTGCTGCTTGAAAAGGAGTTTGACCAAATGCAACTTTTGAATTGCTGGATCTTTTGACTTTGAACTGTGGTAAGGACAGTATAGAAATCTATAAGGTTTGGCGAGAGGCGCAAGCAGTGGTTGAAGCAATTCCCCATCATCATACTGCTCAACTCTGTCTTTTGCAACAGTTATTGCATTGGATTTCAGAAGCAAGGCTGTAATGTTGCACATGTGATGAACCTCTGTCACGGCTAACTGTACCATTTCAGCATCTCTGTCTCTGTGGCGCTACTTCGCTCACGTTAGTCGGTGTTTCTCCTCCAATGGCGCTTGCCCCTCTCCATTCTCACATTGAACGGTTTAGCCAATGTCGTACCGCCTCATAATGGACCGAGCCTATCAATGTCCGCGCTCACAATGGAAATCGGCCAATCACCGTGGCGACATGCGAACCTATCAATGTCCGCGCTCACAATGGAAATCGGCCAATCACCGTGACCCCTCCCTCCCTCAGACGCCCTCACGCCCCCCACCACCACAAACAAAACAAATTTCGAATTTTATTTTTAAAAATAAAAACCGTTGGAAGATTCTGAAAGTCAGATGTCAGTAGCCTAGCTTCGTTGAAGAAGGATTCGTCATCACATCATTGATCTCTCGACCTAAACGATCTTGCTGTGAGTACCCATTAATATTGTTTATTGTCTGTTGTCGTTCAAACAGATTTCGTATTTATAATTGTACATCAGCTAAAATAATATATTGTGGGTTAAATAAAAGGGCGACATAATGATGTCATGTTCTGAGTGCAAGAGTAAGGACACATTTTATTTTATAATATAGTAGTAACATTTTAAGTTAAAATGTAAATGCATACATAGATATCAACCTATATATAGACCGACCTCGATCGATCGATCGATCGATCGAGGTTTATAGTTTTTTTTTTTTTACCTCATCATAATTAGCACAGAAAACTATGGCTTTGATTTTACTTTTAAATGCTTTTATGTCATACCCATTGTTAGTTGTGCACAAAGTGCATCATTAGTTTATGGAATTTGATTCTGCTAATTCCCAATGTTATCTTCAGATGAGCACCAAGCCAAAGAGCCACAAAGGTATGGGGGATGGGGAGTGGATGGCAAGGCTTAAGGCATTTGCCAGCACTGGGGTTTGGCCTTCCAATGCAGGGAATAGACCAGCCCCAAGGCAGAAGAAATGGCATGATATCTATCAGAAGGTAAAGTGAAGTCACTGTTTCATTCACTTGTGTGTGTAGATATGTTTATAAAAAAGGACAGACTTGAGTAGCTGTCATTAATAAGATTATGTTACACTGTTTCAGATAGAAAAATGCCCCATGCAAGTTCGGGGACAGACCACCCTTTTTGGAGCGTCTGTCACTTGTGACTGTGGCTTTCACACTGTTAAAGTAAGCTGGTTTAAAATAATATCTAATAACAATCACTTCTTAGTCAAATTTGAAGCTATGTCTTGTCTCTTGCAATTCTGGTGAATGGTGACTTTTATACTTAAAATATCTTTGTTTTGGTAGCCTGCACTGCAGCCTCCTTCTGCACCTCCTTCTTTGACCCCACAGTCTGTGGGTTCACAATCTAATTCTGGAGATACAGCAACAGCCACCCGCTGTTTCCTGAGGTCCCCTCCATCTTTGTCAAGGGTAAATGTTCTTGTTTGTTTGCTCAATACTTTATATTATTGATTCTGTCTTGGCAACAAACTATAATAGTTTTTGAACAAAACATTTTCTTGTGCTTATTTTGATGTAGTGATTTATAAAGTATATACTTCACATGATTGTACATTTCTCGTTTCAGTTCACTAAGTCCTATTTTGGGGGTTCTCTTTCGGATTCAGTGAAGCCAAACTTGGTGGCCCGGAAGACACCGAGTCCCTCTCCATCCTCTGTGAGGAGCCCAAGTCCCTTTCCATCCTCTGTGAGGAGCCCAAGTCCTTCTCCACCCTCTGTGAGGAGCCCAAGTCCCTCTCCATCCTCCGTGAGGAGCCCAAGTCCCTTTCCATCCTCCGTGAGGAGCCCAAGTCCCTTTCCATCCTCTGTGAGGAGCCCAAGTCCTTCTCCACCCTCTGTGAGGAGCCCTAGTGTTGCTCCATCCTCCCAGACACACTCCGGCAAGACAGTTGCATCTGTGAGTACAGCATTGTATATTCATTAAAGTAAAGCAGTTCTAAGATATCTGTTTTCAAACATATTTATGTTCTGTTGTTTTTAGGAACAGCCTTCAACGTCTCTGTTACAACCAGCTGCAGGTGATAATGCAGCTTCTTTCTGGTTGCCGAGTGAGATGAGGAAAACCATCCCTGTGCAGGATCAAAGATGGATCTCAAATACCCTCTTTAAATCTGGCAAACTGCGCCCAGATTTAAAGCTGTGGTACGAGCCTCCTGCGCCGGCCCTCATTTACCATCAGGTGCCAACACCTGAGAGGTTTTTTTCACATCGGCTCCTCGTATGGATGCCCTACCATCAGTGGAAGGTCAGGGTGTTCTGCAAAACTTGTGGGAATCATCTTACAGGTGCTGGCATCCACAAGAGGGCTCGGAAAGTCCTGGATATTGATAGGTATTACCTCCTTGTGACGGAGACACTCAGGTGCAGCGGGTGTAATCTCACGTATCTATCAACATCCCAGAGCATCCGAGACCAGCTGGACTTGCCGCACCAGAAACTATTTCGGCTCATCCTCACCCAAAAGTGAGTAAAACATTTAGTAAAATGCTAACTGAAGGAATGAAGATATTACATTACATGCAAATGTAACTGCAAAATAAATACTTTGTTAATCTGCCTTCCAGGTATGCTTGTGACATACGAGTGATCAGGCTGATGAGAGACAGGACACAGGGCAACAGTTCAGCACGGCTGCTGAAGCAGCTGAAAGAAAACCACGGGGAGGAGTGGCTGAACAGGTTGGGGCACTATCTGGAGGAGTGCGCTAACTTTGTAAATAGACCCAGCCTTTTCCCTGTGGTGTGCCAGGAGCCCCCAGAACCAGCTGACATCCCCACTGATCGCTGGTTGTTGTCAGTGTATGGCAGAGATATTCTGTCACGCATAGAACACATAAAAGCCAGCATCACCTCCACCTTGGGGACAGTTCTGAAGCTGGACTCCACCAAAAAGGTTAGTAACCATGTAATGATAATCGTCAAGTTAAAACAGCAAATGGTACATTTGTGAGTGCATTTACTATCTCCACCCAACTGGCACACACATCACAGAGAATCAAGCGCACCCCTCCCTTTCAATTAGGCCTATCTGAAGTCTATAAGGTAACTTGGCACACCTGTGCTCACAATGATCTCTTCAGACAAAGAGCCTCAGCTTCAAGCTTCCACAAAGACACCACTGGTAGGAACTGGACATTATGCACAGTTTATATCATTTAATCTGCATTCAGAAGACCAAATTAGCCTTGGTGATGAAATGGGATTTATGTGTGTGGAATGTAGTTTGTTTGTTCATTCACTGTTCACTTAAAAGTAGATTAACATTACCTGGAAAACTAGTTCATTAGTTCATTGTGATCTGTAATTGATTTTGTTTCATTTGTTTGTAGGTTTTCAAACTGCTCTGTGACTCTCTGTGACTACTTCTACAAAATCATGGTGGTCTTACACTGTTAATTGAACTAATCTAAAGACAAAAAGAAAAGATGAATAAAAGATGTCGCTGAAATGAGTGGTTCCTGCATTTCTTTGAGGGAAGCAAGCTTTTTCAAGTTTGGGCAGAAGCTGAGGTGGTTTAAAGAGAGCAAAAAACTTGACAATAATAATATTGATTATTATATCCTACTTGGAAAAAAAGTTGTACACTACTAAATTTAAAACGCTAATAATTTTAAAAATGTTTGGGATAACTTTTTTTCTGTTTCACAAACAATTAAACTTGTGAAAAGTTTATTGTTCTAAGTACATTGAAAATGTTATGAAATACACAGCCGGCAGTGGTTTCTGTAGACATGAGAAACGGCAAGATTTAATTCCACACTTTCTATTGTAGATCACCAAAAAGCTGGCTGGCCACAGCAAAGGAACGGCTCTGTGGGTGTCGTCAGTCAGCAATGAGCTGGGCCAAATATTGAATAGTGTCCTGACTGTCCAGGAGGGTCCAGGACTGGACAAAATGGCTGCAGGACTGATGGAGCGGTACCGCCAGGCTGGGGCTGCACCTCCAAAGGTGCTGTATGTGGACTGTGGCTGCTGTATTAGTGAAGGCCTCAGCAAGCTGCAGGCCAGGTTTGGAGGGTGGCCAGATATTTACATTCGCCTGGACATTTGGCACTTTATGCGGAGGCTGGCTGTTGGTTGTACCACGGATGCCCACCCTCTGTATCCTGCTTTCATGCGGGCACTGTCCTCCTGCATTTTTGAGTGGGATGCAGGGGACCTTGACCTTCTTCGACGAGCGAAAGAAAGGCAGCTCCAGCAGGAACAGAGGCCAGGTATAACCAACACCATGGTGGACAGGCAGATAACCAAGAAGGAGTTGAGTAATTTCTGTCGTAGGAGGACACGGGGAGAGGACATCACTACTGTCCTTATTGAACGACTGCTGGAGGAGCTGAATGGTCCAAAAGGGAGAGATTTGATGGGGGTTCCCTTACTGGATGAAGTCAGGATAAAACACATCTGGGGTGTCCAAAAACGGCATGTGAAATGCATTCAGGATGTTGCAGGGATTCAGTTGTACACTGAGGTGGGCAGTGTCAACAAGAGCGGAATCAAGTTGACACGTTATCGCTGTTCACGAGGCTCTACATCCCTGGAGTCATTTCATTGTCATTTAAACAGGTTTATTCCAGGTAAGTCGCTTTCTAACATGACTACAACACTTTACTGTATATTTTTTGCAAAACTGGATCAACCAGTATTGTTTCAAAGACATTAATATGATGTGTTGTTTTTTTCCTTTTTTTACAGGAACCAGTGCAAACTTACTGAATTTCCAGCTCTACCTCCTGGAAGGCCTGAATAGATGGAATCAGGATCGGGGTTCTGCAGCAGTGACCAACAAACCATCGTCTCTTCTGACATATGCTGGAGACATGACTCAGTCCATAAATCAGAACAGCTTGAAGGTGCTGGGACGAGAGTACGTCCCACAATTTATGCCCCCTTCAAAGTACACAGGTACAAATGAAATATGTGAAGGATAAACAGTTTAAGATAAACTATAGTATAAAAAAATCAATAATATGTAACATGTTTTGGAATGTTTTACTATCAATATGTTTGATTTTCCATAGGTGAGCTACTGGGCGTTGACTACCTTCTAAGTCAAACAGGAAAGCCACTGAAACCCCAGCCTGACTCAGAAGAGACAGATGTTCTGCTGGAAGATGTGGAGGCTAATGTAGCAGAGGAAGATGAAGGCTTTGTGGACGAAGAAGCTTTGGACTTTCTAGTATCAGAGCTAGACGATGAGACCCTTTTCTCAGCTACATCACATCTCGAATCCTCCTCCCAGCCTGCTGCCTCCACCCAGCCAGCTCCCTCCACCCAGCCAGCTCCCTCCACCCAGCCAGCTGCCTCCACTCAGCGTGCTGCCTCCACTCAGTCAGCTGCCTCCACTCAGTCAGCTGCCTCCACTCAGTCAGCTGCCTCCACTCAGCGTGCTGCCTCCACCCAGCCAGCTCCCTCCACCCAGCGTGCTGCCTCCACCCAGCCTGCTGCCTCCACCCAGCCTGCTGCCTCCACTCAGCCTGCTGCCTCCACTCAGTCTGCTGCCTCCACCCAGCCTGCTGCCTCCACCCAGCCAGCTCCCTCCACCCAGCCTGCTGCCTCCACCCAGCCTGCTGCCTCCACTCAGTCAGCTGCCTCCACCCAGCGTGCTGCCTCCACCCAGCGTGCTGCCTCCACTCAGTCAGCTGCCTCCACCCAGCGTGCTGCCTCCACCCAGCGTGCTGCCTCCACTCAGTCAGCTGCCTCCACTCAGTCAGCTGCCTCCACCCAGCGTGCTCCCTCCACCCAGCGTGCTCCCTCCACCCTGTCTGCTGCCTCCACCCAGCGTGCTCCCTCCACCCAGCGTGCTCCCTCCACCCTGTCTGCTGCCTCCACCCAGCGTGCTGCCTCCACCCAGCCTGCTCCCTCCACCCAGCCAGCTCCCTCCACCCAGCCAGCTCCCTCCACCCTGTCTGCTGCCTCCACCCAGCCTGGCATTGCTGAGCCTATGTCAGAGGTGGGCATTCATAGTAAGCTGTAGAATTGAAGAAAAATTTAATAAAACTTCAAATAACTTCAACATTATTTATGTTTTCTCAGGGTTTAGATGAGGCCGGTGTACCAGGCCTGGACAAAGTTGACAGCTTGGCTGAGTATCTGGTGGAGCTAAGGAGCAAAACCTCACTGGTGCTGACCAACCAGGAGGTCAGTAACATGCATTGTTGCTTGCTGCAGACATGCACACGCCTTTCACCTCACTTGCATATTGTTGTCCTAATGTAAAATTGTTTTATTTTCCTGTTTAGGTGAGCTGCATTGTTGCTCTGTGGCAGAACCTGCTGGAGTTTGATAAACAGAGAACGGTATTTGCTGCAAGACATCAAGAAAGATTGAACACTGGGAGGTTTCGGTCCCCCAAGAAGAGGCAAGAATTTACTCCTGGGGTTGAGAGTGTAAAGAGGCATGCTCTAACCACTCCAGCCCCATCTGCCCAATGGCCAGACTGCTGCCGCTTGGTGGAGACCATCTTTGTCCGACTGTGCAATATCCATCGTAGTCCAAAGAAAAGAGGAGCAGGCACAGTCTCCAGGTGGGATTTGATCCTACAAGACTATAGAAAGATCAGGCAGCTCGTTCTGGCGAATGGAGCTGTGATGGGGCAGACACATTTGCAGCTAGTGGATGTTAGCTACACCACCCTGGTTCAGTGGCATAACAGAAGGGTCAAAAGGCAAGAGACCGCTGTGGTACTTCAAGGGCTAAACCTTCCCAGCCAGTTTTCTGTAGCTGCTGACCCGCTTCTGCCTGCAAATATACGCCCGCATTACGGCGTACCACATTCAGGGCCACTGCATACATATAGGCTACCATCCAACACTGTGGGGCAGTCAAAATTAAAAAGAAAGCTACAATTCACTGATGGGACAAATCCATCAGGACAGCGGCAGCTTCTCCCTGCCCCACCCAAAAGGCCTCAGCTAGTGGCAATTACTCCAATGGCACCACAGGGATCTGTTATCCTCACTACCCAACAGCAACAGAGTTTGTGGAACCTCTCCACCCCTCCTCCACATGCTTATCCTGTGGCCCCTGCTCTGGCCCCTGCTCTGGCCCCTGCTCTGGCCCCTGCTCTGGCTCCCAGAGCAGCCCCTGCTCAACCTGGTAGAGAACCTCGAAAATTGACTCGCAAAGTTTTGCACAACACATGCAAAAAATGCGGGCAGTTTAGAATAGCTGAAACAGGACACAGCCAATATAGAGGGCAAATTTACTGTCCCTCTAATGAAAGTCTCACTAAAGAGCAGTGGCTGGAACAAATTAAAAAGAAAAAATAAACATTTTCTTTATTTTAAATAACTTCACTGTATATAAGTTTTATTTAGTTCATAGTGTGTTTATTTTGTTTTGGGTTAATGATACAGATATTTATTCTTATTGTCATTGTGTACACAAAGTAATTCAACAAACCATACAGTAAAAGGATTTAAGTCCTTCAGCAAACCACAAATTTCTTGGTTAAGAAAAAGAAATGGGAGACTTCAATGGAAATGTGTTGCATCCAAATGCTACAATGTTTTGGGACTAACTAAAAATGTTTAATTCACTGTCTTAATTGTTGAATAAATATTTGGTTCTTTTAAACCGATAAGGTCTATGGTCTTTTGTGAGTTAATATTAGCTGCTTCAAATTCTGAATTATTGGTAATTTAAGCATACACTAGAAAAAAGATATCATTCACTTCACTCAAAGTACTTTAGGAAAGACACTTGCAATTTTAGTTTCAGTCACTGTTTTGCTGTGAAAAATGAAAATAAGCACTGGGTATGATTAAGGACATTAAAATATACATCAAGTATATAGTATACAGTATAATTTAACACATTAATTTGAATATATCAGAATAAAAAAGCAAAATTAATTAAGCAATTCAAAGTTTTAAAAAGAAAGCCTTTTATGACAAGTGTTGGGTTTTAGTTTACAGTACTACACTATCTGTACAAAAAAGCATTTAAAATGTTTTCAAGATACAAAAAAACAGCCGTTACTTCATAACACTTAAACATTAATTGTGGGAAATCTTTTCACTAAAACATAGTATGGCGACTGGTAGGATCGAACTCGCGACTCTGGGATCGGCCTCACTCTTCCCCTTTCTTCTCCCCTCCCTTTCTTCCCCCTTCCTTCCTTTCTTCCCCCCCCCAAGCAGACTATTGTTCCCCAACTTTGGCGCAATTGGTTAGCGCGTTCGGCTGTTAACCGAAAGGTTGGTGGTTCGAGCCCACCCAGGGACGACTGTCAATGTTCTTGAAAAGACAGTGGATGTTGCCTGACTAAGTATCATTAATTGTTGGGTTTCATCTGATATTCTTGGTTGCTGCTTTTGAAATACTCACTTCAGTACCTCATTGCTGCTTGAAAAGGAGTTTGACCAAATGCAACTTTTGAATTGCTGGATCTTTTGACTTTGAACTGTGGTAAGGACAGTATAGAAATCTATAAGGTTTGGCGAGAGGCTCAAGCAGTGGTTGAAGCAATTCCCCATCATCATACCGCTCAACTCTGTCTTTTGCAACAGTTATTGCATTGGATTTCAGAAGCAAGGCTGTAATGTTGCACATGTGATGAACCTCTGTCACGGCTAACTGTACCATTTCAGCATCTCTGTCTCTGTGGCGCAATTGGTTAGCGCGTTCGGCTGTTAACCGAAAGGTTGGTGGTTCGAGCCCACCCAGGGACGACTGTCAATGTTCTTGAAAAGACAGTGGATGTTGCCTGACTAAGTATCAATGGTTGTTGAATTTCATCTGCCAATCTTGTCTGCTACTTTTGAAATACTCACTTCAGTACCTCATTGCTACTTGAAAAGGACTTTGACCAAACGCAATTTTTGCATTACTACATCTTTTGACTTTGAACTGTGGTAAGGACAGTATAGAAATCTATAAGGTTTGGCGAGAGGCTCAAGCAGTGGTTGAAGCAATTCCCCATCATCATACCGCTCAACTCTGTCTTTTGCAACAGTTATTGCATTGGATTTCAGAAGCAAGGCTGTAATGTTGCACATGTGATGAACCTCTGTCACGGCTAACTGTACCATTTCAGCATCTCTGTCTCTTTGGCACAATTGGTTAGCGCGTTCGGCTGTTAACCGAAAGGTTGGTGGTTCGAGCCCACCCAGGGACGACTGTCAATGTTCTTGAAAAGGCAGTGGATGTTGCCTGACTAAGTATCAATGGTTGTTGAATTTCATCTGCCAATCTTGTCTGCTACTTTTGAAATACTCACTTCAGTAACTCATTGCTGCTTGAAAAGGACTTTGACCAAACGCAATTTTTGCATTACTACATCTTTTGACTTTGAACTGTGGTGAGGACAGTATAGAAATCTATAAGGTTTGGCGAGAGGCTCAAGCAGTGGTTGAAGCAATTCCCCATCATCATACCGCTCAACTCTGTCTTTTGCAACAGTTATTGCATTGGATTTCAGAAGCAAGGCTGTAATGTTGCACATGTGATGAACCTCTGTCACGGCTAACTGTACCATTTCAGCATCTCTGTCTCTGTGGTGCAATTGGTTAGCGCGTTCGGCTGTTAACCGAAAGGTTGGTGGTTCGAGCCCACCCAGGGACGACTGTCAATGTTCTTGAAAAGGCAGTGGATGTTGCCTGACTAAGTATCAATGATTGTTGAATTTCATCTGCCATTCATGGCTGCTGCTTTTGAAATACTCACTTCAGTACCTCATTGCTGCTTGAAAAGGAGTTTGACCAAATGCAACTTTTGAATTGCTGGATCTTTTGACTTTGAACTGTGGTAAGGACAGTATAGAAATCTATAAGGTTTGGCGAGAGGCTCAAGCAGTGGTTGAAGCAATTCCCCATCATCATACCGCTCAACTCTGTCTTTTGCAACAGTTATTGCATTGGATTTCAGAAGCAAGGCTGTAATGTTGCACATGTGATGAACCTCTGTCACGGCTAACTGTACCATTTCAGCATCTCTGTCTCTGTGGCGCAATTGGTTAGCGCGTTCGGCTGTTAACCGAAAGGTTGGTGGTTCGAGCCCACCCAGGGACGACTGTCAATGTTCTTGAAAAGACAGTGGATGTTGCCTGACTAAGTGTCATTAATTGTTGGGTTTCATCTGATATTCTTGGTTGCTGCTTTTGAAATACTCACTTCAGTACCTCATTGCTGCTTGAAAAGGAGTTTGACCAAATGCAACTTTTGAATTGCTGGATCTTTTGACTTTGAACTGTGGTAAGGACAGTATAGAAATCTATAAGGTTTGGCGAGAGGCGCAAGCAGTGGTTGAGGCAATTCCCCATCATCATACCGCTCAACTCTGTCTTTTGCAACAGTTATTGCATTGGATTTCAGAAGCAAGGCTGTAATGTTGCACATGTGATGAACCTCTGTCACGGCTAACTGTACCATTTCAGCATCTCTGTCTCTGTGGCGCAATTGGTTAGCGCGTTCGGCTGTTAACCGAAAGGTTGGTGGTTCGAGCCCACCCAGGGACGACTGTCAATGTTCTTGAAAAGGCAGTGGATGTTGCCTGACTAAGTATCAATGATTGTTGAATTTCATCTGCCATTCTTGTCTGCTACTTTTGAAATACTCACTTCAGTTCCTCATTGCTACTTGAAAAGGACTTTGACCAAACGCAATTTTTGCATTACTACATCTTTTGACTTTGAACTGTGGTGAGGACAGTATAGAAATCTATAAGGTTTGGCGAGAGGCTCAAGCAGTGGTTGAAGCAATTCCCCATCATCATACCGCTCAACTCTGTCTTTTGCAACAGTTATTGCATTGGATTTCAGAAGCAAGGCTGTAATGTTGCACATGTGATGAACCTCTGTCACGGCTAACTGTACCATTTCAGCATCTCTGTCTCTGTGGCGCTACTTCGCTCACGTTAGTCGGTGTTTCTCCTCCAATGGCGCTTGCCCCTCTCCATTCTCACATTGAACGGTTTAGCCAATGTCGTACCGCCTCATAATGGACCGAGCCTATCAATGTCCGCGCTCACAATGGAAATCGGCCAATCACCGTGGCGACATGCGAGCCTATCAATGTCCGCGCTCACAATGGAAATCGGCCAATCACCGTGGCGACATGCGAGCCTATCAATGTCCGCGCTCACAATGGAAATCGGCCAATCACCGTGGCGACATGCGAGCCTATCAATGTCCGCGCTCACAATGGAAATCGGCCAATCACCGTGGCGACATGCGAGCCTATCAATGTCCGCGCTCACAATGGAACATTGCCAATCACCGTGACCCCTCCCTCCCTCAGACGCCCTCACGCCCCCCACCACCACAAACAAAACAAATTTCGAATTTTATTTTTAAAAATAAAAACCGTTGGAAGATTCTGAAAGTCAGATGTCAGTAGCCTAGCTTCGTTGAAGAAGGATTCGTCATCACATCATTGATCTCTCGACCTAAACGATCTTGCTGTGAGTACCCATTAATATTGTTTATTGTCTGTTGTCGTTCAAACAGATTTCGTATTTATAATTGTACATCAGCTAAAATAATATATTGTGGGTTAAATAAAAGGGCGACATAATGATGTCATGTTCTGAGTGCAAGAGTAAGGACACATTTTATTTTATAATATAGTAGTAACATTTTAAGTTAAAATGTAAATGCATACATAGATATCAACCTATATATAGACCAACCTCGATCGATCGATCGATCGATCGAGGTTTATAGTTTTTTTTTTTTACCTCATCATAATTAGCACCGAAAACTATGGCTTTGATTTTACTTTTAAATGCTTTTATGTCATACCCATTGTTAGTTGTGCACAAAGTGCATCATTAGTTTATGGAATTTGATTCTGCTAATTCCCAATGTTATCTTCAGATGAGCACCAAGCCAAAGAGCCACAAAGGTATGGGGGATGGGGAGTGGATGGCAAGGCTTAAGGCATTTGCCAGCACTGGGGTTTGGCCTTCCAATGCAGGGAATAGACCAGCCCCAAGGCAGAAGAAATGGCATGATATCTATCAGAAGGTAAAGTGAAGTCACTGTTTCATTCACTTGTGTGTGTAGATATGTTTATAAAAAAGGACAGACTTGAGTAGCTGTCATTAATAAGATTATGTTACACTGTTTCAGATAGAAAAATGCCCCATGCAAGTTCGGGGACAGACCACCCTTTTTGGAGCGTCTGTCACTTGTGACTGTGGTTTTCACACTGTTAAAGTAAGCTGGTTTAAAATAATATCTAATAACAATCACTTCTTAGTCAAATTTGAAGCTATGTCTTGTCTCTTGCAATTCTGGTGAATGGTGACTTTTATACTTAAAATATCTTTGTTTTGGTAGCCTGCACTGCAGCCTCCTTCTGCACCTCCTTCTTTGACCCCACAGTCTGTGGGTTCACAATCTAATTCTGGAGATACAGCAACAGCCACCCGCTGTTTCCTGAGGTCCCCTCCATCTTTGTCAAGGGTAAATGTTCTTGTTTGTTTGCTCAATACTTTATATTATTGATTCTGTCTTGGCAACAAACTATAATAGTTTTTGAACAAAACATTTTCTTGTGCTTATTTTGATGTAGTGATTTATAAAGTATATACTTCACATGATTGTACATTTCTCGTTTCAGTTCACTAAGTCCTATTTTGGGGGTTCTCTTTCGGATTCAGTGAAGCCAAACTTGGTGGCCCGGAAGACACCGAGTCCCTCTCCATCCTCTGTGAGGAGCCCAAGTCCCTCTCCATCCTCTGTGAGGAGCCCAAGTCCCTCTCCATCCTCTGTGAGGAGCCCAAGTCCCTTTCCATCCTCCGTGAGGAGCCCAAGTCCTTCTCCATCCTCTGTGAGGAGCCCAAGTCCCTCTCCATCCTCTGTGAGGAGCCCAAGTCCCTTTCCATCCTCCGTGAGGAGCCCAAGTCCTTCTCCATCCTCTGTGAGGAGCCCTAGTGTTGCTCCATCCTCCCAGACACACTCCGGCAAGACAGTTGCATCTGTGAGTACAGCATTGTATATTCATTAAAGTAAAGCAGTTCTAAGATATCTGTTTTCAAACATATTTATGTTCTGTTGTTTTTAGGAACAGCCTTCAACGTCTCTGTTACAACCAGCTGCAGGTGATAATGCAGCTTCTTTCTGGTTGCCGAGTGAGATGAGGAAAACCATCCCTGTGCAGGATCAAAGATGGATCTCAAATACCCTCTTTAAATCTGGCAAACTGCGCCCAGATTTAAAGCTGTGGTACGAGCCTCCTGCGCCGGCCCTCATTTACCATCAGGTGCCAACACCTGAGAGGTTTTTTTCACATCGGCTCCTCGTATGGATGCCCTACCATCAGTGGAAGGTCAGGGTGTTCTGCAAAACTTGTGGGAATCATCTTACAGGTGCTGGCATCCACAAGAGGGCTCGGAAAGTCCTGGATATTGATAGGTATTACCTCCTTGTGACGGAGACACTCAGGTGCAGCGGGTGTAATCTCACGTATCTATCAACATCCCAGAGCATCCGAGACCAGCTGGACTTGCCGCACCAGAAACTATTTCGGCTCATCCTCACCCAAAAGTGAGTAAAACATTTAGTAAAATGCTAACTGAAGGAATGAAGATATTACATTACATGCAAATGTAACTGCAAAATAAATACTTTGTTAATCTGCCTTCCAGGTATGCTTGTGACATACGAGTGATCAGGCTGATGAGAGACAGGACACAGGGCAACAGTTCAGCACGGCTGCTGAAGCAGCTGAAAGAAAACCACGGGGAGGAGTGGCTGAACAGGTTGGGGCACTATCTGGAGGAGTGCGCTAACTTTGTAAATAGACCCAGCCTTTTCCCTGTGGTGTGCCAGGAGCCCCCAGAACCAGCTGACATCCCCACTGATCGCTGGTTGTTGTCAGTGTATGGCAGAGATATTCTGTCACGCATAGAACACATAAAAGCCAGCATCACCTCCACCTTGGGGACAGTTCTGAAGCTGGACTCCACCAAAAAGGTTAGTAACCATGTAATGATAATCGTCAAGTTAAAACAGCAAATGGTACATTTGTGAGTGCATTTACTATCTCCACCCAACTGGCACACACATCACAGAGAATCAAGCGCACCCCTCCCTTTCAATCAGGCCTATCTGAAGTCTATAAGGTAACTTGGCACACCTGTGCTCACAATGATCTCTTCAGACAAAGAGCCTCAGCTTCAAGCTTCCACAAAGACACCACTGGTAGGAACTGGACATTATGCACAGTTTATATCATTTAATCTGCATTCAGAAGACCAAATTAGTAGTGATGGTGAGATGAAGCCTCATGAGGCATTGAACCACTTGAGCCAACTGGTTCGAGAAAGGGTTCATTTCTTGAGGCTTCATGTGCACACGAAACCACCTACTGGCCAGGTGTATAATCACAGCCAGCTGTATCTTAACACGTGTGATGCATTGAATTTTTGTCTATTATGGCTCTTGGGAATGACTTCACAAAAGGTGTAGGACGAAATCATTTGTCTACATAAATTATGTATACACATATGTGTATAATAAAATATTGTTTGAATGTATCCTCTGTGTGTAATTATTCCCAAAATAGTAGTGTCATGTGATATGGCATGTTGTGTAATAAAGTTTTTCTGTGACTCTAGAAAAATGGCATGGGCTTAATCAGGCAGAGGACAGTGAAAGTGCTTGTGGAACTAGGGAGGGGGCAGTGAATAGGCTAATGCTTGTGTAACTTGGATGATTTCATGCATTTTTATTAAGAAACAACAATTTCTCCACAGTTTTTGGTTTCAAACGATTTCTCTTTTTTGACACTACATGGATGATGTGTTATTATTGTACCCCAACTCCTTGGAGCACAATAAACACCTCACCTTTACAGAAAATAAGAAACAGTGAAAAATACAGTTCCTCATAAGCAAACATAATGCATCTGCAAATGTTCAGTTCACCTTACCTTGTTAGGGCTTATCAAATCAAAATGTTCCCACATAGGGGAAATCCTCCTCTTTCTCGCCGGCTCCATCCTACTCCTATCCTGTCCTCGCGCTCCTAAATCTCCTATCTATCTATCTCTCTCCTAAACTCTCCAAACACCAAACTAACTGTCTCAAACTAAATAACCACTATCCAAACTCTGCTATCCAAACTATCAAAACTCTATCCACTCTCTCAACTGACCGCAACTCGCCTACAACAACCCACATTTTGAATGGAGCCTGTGGGGTTTCTAAAGCTGTCAAACCCCGCGCCAACATCTGAGCCACTTCCCGAAGCAGTCACGTGGTACAGCCAGGCAGCGAGGCTTCGGACGTCATCGTTTCCGGCTCCTCCCCTAAATGAAGCAAGCCTCGATACGCGCTTTACGGAAACGCCCCCTCCATTACTCGACACACGCCTCGGAGCCTCGGCACATCACGTAACATCACTACAAATTAGCCTTGGTGATGAAATGGGATTTATGTGTGTGGAATGTAGTTTGTTTGTTCATTCACTGTTCACTTAAAAGTAGATTAACATTACCTGGAAAACTAGTTCATTAGTTCATTGTGATCTGTAATTGATTTTGTTTCATTTGTTTGTAGGTTTTCAAACTGCTCTGTGACTCTCTGTGACTACTTCTGCAAAATCATGGTGGTCTTACACTGTTAATTGAACTAATCTAAAGACAAAAAGAAAAGATGAATAAAAGATGTCGCTGAAATGAGTGGTTCCTGCATTTCTTTGAGGGAAGCAAGCTTTTTCAAGTTTGGGCAGAAGCTGAGGTGGTTTAAAGAGAGCAAAAAACTTGACAATAATAATATTGATTATTATATCCTACTTGGAAAAAAAGTTGTACACTACTAAATTTAAAACGCTAATAATTTTAAAAATGTTTGGGATAACTTTTTTTCTGTTTCACAAACAATTAAACTTGTGAAAAGTTTATTGTTCTAAGTACATTGAAAATGTTATGAAATACACAGCCGGCAGTGGTTTCTGTAGACATGAGAAACGGCAAGATTTAATTCCACACTTTCTATTGTAGATCACCAAAAAGCTGGCTGGCCACAGCAAAGGAACGGCTCTGTGGGTGTCGTCAGTCAGCAATGAGCTGGGCCAAATATTGAATAGTGTCCTGACTGTCCAGGAGGGTCCAGGACTGGACAAAATGGCTGCAGGACTGATGGAGCGGTACCGCCAGGCTGGGGCTGCACCTCCAAAGGTGCTGTATGTGGACTGTGGCTGCTGTGTTAGTGAAGGCCTCAGCAAGCTGCAGGCCAGGTTTGGAGGGTGGCCAGATATTTACATTCGCCTGGACATTTGGCACTTTATGCGGAGGCTGGCTGTTGGTTGTACCACGGATGCCCACCCTCTGTATCCTGCTTTCATGCGGGCACTGTCCTCCTGCATTTTTGAGTGGGATGCAGGGGACCTTGACCTTCTTCGACGAGCGAAAGAAAGGCAGCTCCAGCAGGAACAGAGGCCAGGTATAACCAACACCATGGTGGACAGGCAGATAACCAAGAAGGAGTTGAGTAATTTCTGTCGTAGGAGGACACGGGGAGAGGACATCACTACTGTCCTTATTGAACGACTGCTGGAGGAGCTGAATGGTCCAAAAGGGAGAGATTTGATGGGGGTTCCCTTACTGGATGAAGTCAGGATAAAACACATCTGGGGTGTCCAAAAACGGCATGTGAAATGCATTCAGGATGCTGCAGGGATTCAGTTGTACACTGAGGTGGGCAGTGTCAACAAGAGCGGAATCAAGTTGACACGTTATCGCTGTTCACGAGGCTCTACATCCCTGGAGTCATTTCATTGTCATTTAAACAGGTTTATTCCAGGTAAGTCGCTTTCTAACATGACTACAACACTTTACTGTATATTTTTTGCAAAACTGGATCAACCAGTATTGTTTCAAAGACATTAATATGATGTGTTGTTTTTTTCCTTTTTTTACAGGAACCAGTGCAAACTTACTGAATTTCCAGCTCTACCTCCTGGAAGGCCTGAATAGATGGAATCAGGATCGGGGTTCTGCAGCAGTGACCAACAAACCATCGTCTCTTCTGACATATGCTGGAGACATGACTCAGTCCATAAATCAGAACAGCTTGAAGGTGCTGGGACGAGAGTACGTCCCACAATTTATGCCCCCTTCAAAGTACACAGGTACAAATGAAATATGTGAAGGATAAACAGTTTAAGATAAACTATAGTATAAAAAATCAATAATATGTAACATGTTTTGGAATGTTTTACTATCAATATCTTTGATTTTCCATAGGTGAGCTACTGGGCGTTGACTACCTTCTAAGTCAAACAGGAAAGCCACTGAAACCCCAGCCTGACTCAGAAGAGACAGATGTTCTGCTGGAAGATGTGGAGGCTAATGTAGCAGAGGAAGATGAAGGCTTTGTGGACGAAGAAGCTTTGGACTTTCTAGTATCAGAGCTAGACGATGAGACCCTTTTCTCAGCTACATCACATCTCGAATCCTCCCCCCAGCCTGCTGCCTCCACCCAGCCAGCTCCCTCCACCCAGCCAGCTGCCTCCACCCAGCCAGCTGCCTCCACCCAGCGTGCTGCCTCCACCCAGCGTGCTGCCTCCACTCAGTCAGCTGCCTCCACCCAGCCAGCTCCCTCCACCCAGCCTGCTGCCTCCATCCAGTCTGCTGCCTCCACTCAGTCTGCTGCCTCCACCCAGCCAGCTCCCTCCACCCAGCCAGCTGCCTCCACCCAGCGTGCTGCCTCCACTCAGTCAGCTGCCTCCATCCAGTCTGCTGCCTCCACCCAGCCAGCTCCCTCCACCCAGCCTGCTGCCTCCATCCAGTCTGCTGCCTCCACTCAGTCTGCTGCCTCCACCCAGCGTGCTCCCTCCACCCAGCCTGCTGCCTCCACCCAGCCTGCTGCCTCCACTCAGTCTGCTGCCTCCACTCAGTCTGCTGCCTCCACCCAGTCTGCTGCCTCCACCCAGCCAGCTCCCTCCACCCAGCCAGCTGCCTCCACCCAGCGTGCTGCCTCCACTCAGTCTGCTGCCTCCACCCAGCCAGCTCCCTCCACCCAGCCTGCTGCCTCCATCCAGTCTGCTGCCTCCACTCAGTCTGCTGCCTCCACCCAGCGTGCTCCCTCCACCCAGCCTGCTGCCTCCACCCAGCCTGCTGCCTCCACTCAGTCTGCTGCCTCCACTCAGTCTGCTGCCTCCACCCAGCCAGCTCCCTCCACCCAGCGTGCTGCCTCCACCCAGCCTGCTGCCTCCACTCAGTCAGCTGCCTCCACTCAGTCAGCTGCCTCCACTCAGTCAGCTGCCTCCACCCAGCGTGCTGCCTCCACCCAGCGTGCTGCCTCCACCCAGCGTGCTGCCTCCACTCAGTCAGCTGCCTCCACTCAGTCAGCTGCCTCCACCCAGCGTGCTGCCTCCACCCAGCCAGCTCCCTCCACCCAGCGTGCTGCCTCCACCCAGCCTGCTGCCTCCACTCAGTCTGCTGCCTCCACTCAGTCTGCTGCCTCCACTCAGCCTGCTCCCTCCACCCAGCCTGCTCCCTCCACCCAGCCTGCTCCCTCCACCCAGCGTGCTGCCTCCACCCTGTCTGCTCCCTCCACCCAGCCAGCTCCCTCCACCCTGTCTGCTGCCTCCACCCAGCCTGGCATTGCTGAGCCTATGTCAGAGGTGGGCATTCATAGTAAGCTGTAGAATTGAAGAAAAATTTAATAAAACTTCAAATAACTTCAACATTATTTATGTTTTCTCAGGGTTTAGATGAGGCCGGTGTACCAGGCCTGGACAAAGTTGACAGCTTGGCTGAGTATCTGGTGGAGCTAAGGAGCAAAACCTCACTGGTGCTGACCAACCAGGAGGTCAGTAACATGCATTGTTGCTTGCTGCAGACATGCACACGCCTTTCACCTCACTTGCATATTGTTGTCCTAATGTAAAATTGTTTTATTTTCCTGTTTAGGTGAGCTGCATTGTTGCTCTGTGGCAGAACCTGCTGGAGTTTGATAAACAGAGAACGGTATTTGCTGCAAGACATCAAGAAAGATTGAACACTGGGAGGTTTCGGTCCCCCAAGAAGAGGCAAGAATTTACTCCTGGGGTTGAGAGTGTAAAGAGGCATGCTCTAACCACTCCAGCCCCATCTGCCCAATGGCCAGACTGCTGCCGCTTGGTGGAGACCATCTTTGTCCGACTGTGCAATATCCATCGTAGTCCAAAGAAAAGAGGAGCAGGCACAGTCTCCAGGTGGGATTTGATCCTACAAGACTATAGAAAGATCAGGCAGCTCGTTCTGGCGAATGGAGCTGTGATGGGGCAGACACATTTGCAGCTAGTGGATGTTAGCTACACCACCCTGGTTCAGTGGCATAACAGAAGGGTCAAAAGGCAAGAGACCGCTGTGGTACTTCAAGGGCTAAACCTTCCCAGCCAGTTTTCTGTAGCTGCTGACCCGCTTCTGCCTGCAAATATACGCCCGCATTACAGCGTACCACATTCAGGGCCACTGCATACATATAGGCTACCATCCAACACTGTGGGGCAGTCAAAATTAAAAAGAAAGCTACAATTCACTGATGGGACAAATCCATCAGGACAGCGGCAGCTTCTCCCTGCCCCACCCAAAAGGCCTCAGCTAGTGGCAATTACTCCAATGGCACCACAGGGATCTGTTATCCTCACTACCCAACAGCAACAGAGTTTGTGGAACCTCTCCACCCCTCCTCCACATGCTTATCCTGTGGCCCCTGCTCTGGCCCCTGCTCTGGCCCCTGCTCTGGCTCCCAGAGCAGCCCCTGCTCAACCTGGTAGAGAACCTCGAAAATTGACTCGCAAAGTTTTGCACAACACATGCAAAAAATGCGGGCAGTTTAGAATAGCTGAAACAGGACACAGCCAATATAGAGGGCAAATTTACTGTCCCTCTAATGAAAGTCTCACTAAAGAGCAGTGGCTGGAACAAATTAAAAAGAAAAAATAAACATTTTCTTTATTTTAAATAACTTCACTGTATATAAGTTTTATTTAGTTCATAGTGTGTTTATTTTGTTTTGGGTTAATGATACAGATATTTATTCTTATTGTCATTGTGTACACAAAGTAATTCAACAAACCATACAGTAAAAGGATTTAAGTCCTTCAGCAAACCACAAATTTCTTGGTTAAGAAAAAGAAATGGGAGACTTCAATGGAAATGTGTTGCATCCAAATGCTACAATGTTTTGGGACTAACTAAAAATGTTTAATTCACTGTCTTAATTGTTGAATAAATATTTGGTTCTTTTAAACCGATAAGGTCTATGGTCTTTTGTGAGTTAATATTAGCTGCTTCAAATTCTGAATTATTGGTAATTTAAGCATACACTAGAAAAAAGATATCATTCACTTCACTCAAAGTACTTTAGGAAAGACACTTGCAATTTTAGTTTCAGTCACTGTTTTGCTGTGAAAAATGAAAATAAGCACTGGGTATGATTAAGGACATTAAAATATACATCAAGTATATAGTATACAGTATAATTTAACACATTAATTTGAATATATCAGAATAAAAAAGCAAAATTAATTAAGCAATTCAAAGTTTTAAAAAGAAAGCCTTTTATGACAAGTGTTGGGTTTTAGTTTACAGTACTACACTATCTGTACAAAAAAGCATTTAAAATGTTTTCAAGATACAAAAAAACAGCCGTTACTTCATAACACTTAAACATTAATTGTGGGAAATCTTTTCACTAAAACATAGTATGGCGACTGGTAGGATCGAACTCGCGACTCATGGATCGGCCTCATTCTTCCCCTTTCTTCCCCCTTCCTTCCTTTCTTTCCCCCCCCAAGCAGACTATTCTTCCGCCAACTTTGGCGCAATTGGTTAGCGCGTTCGGCTGTTAACCGAAAGGTTGGTGGTTCGAGCCCACCCAGGGACGACTGTCAATGTTCTTGAGAAGACAGTGGATGTTGCCTGACTAAGTATCATTAATTGTTGGATTTCATCTGCCATTCATGGCTGCTGCTTTTGAAATACTCACTTCAGTACCTCATTGCTACTTGAAAAGGACTTTGACCAAACGCAATTTTTGCATTACTACATCTTTTGACTTTGAACTGTGGTAAGGACAGTATAGAAATCTATAAGGTTTGGCGAGAGGCGCAAGCAGTGGTTGAGGCAATTCCCCATCATCATACCGCTCAACTCTGTCTTTTGCAACAGTTATTGCATTGGATTTCAGAAGCAAGGCTGTAATGTTGCACATGTGATGAACCTCTGTCACGGCTAACTGTACCATTTCAGCATCTCTGTCTCTGTGGCGCTACTTCGCTCACGTTAGTCGGTGTTTCTCCTCCAATGGCGCTTGCCCCTCTCCATTCTCACATTGAACGGTTTAGCCAATGTCGTACCGCCTCATAATGGACCGAGCCTATCAATGTCCGCGCTCACAATGGAAATCGGCCAATCACCGTGGCGACATGCGAACCTATCAATGTCCGCGCTCACAATGGAAATCGGCCAATCACCGTGGCGACATGCGAACCTATCAATGTCCGCGCTCACAATGGAAATCGGCCAATCACCGTGACCCCTCCCTCCCTCAGACGCCCTCACGCCCCCCACCACCACAAACAAAACAAATTTCGAATTTTATTTTTAAAAATAAAACCGTTGGAAGATTCTGAAAGTCAGATGTCAGTAGCCTAGCTTCGTTGAAGAAGGATTCGTCATCACATCATTGATCTCTCGACCTAAACGATCTTGCTGTGAGTACCCATTAATATTGTTTATTGTCTGTTGTCGTTCAAACAGATTTCGTATTTATAATTGTACATCAGCTAAAATAATATATTGTGGGTTAAATAAAAGGGCGACATAATGATGTCATGTTCTGAGTGCAAGAGTAAGGACACATTTTATTTTATAATATAGTAGTAACATTTTAAGTTAAAATGTAAATGCATACATAGATATCAACCTATATATAGACCGACCTCGATCGATCGATCGATCGATCGAGGGTTTATAGTTTTTTTTTTTTTTACCTCATCATAATTAGCACAGAAAACTATGGCTTTGATTTTACTTTTAAATGCTTTTATGTCATACCCATTGTTAGTTGTGCACAAAGTGCATCATTAGTTTATGGAATTTGATTCTGCTAATTCCCAATGTTATCTTCAGATGAGCACCAAGCCAAAGAGCCACAAAGGTATGGGGGATGGGGAGTGGATGGCAAGGCTTAAGGCATTTGCCAGCACTGGGGTTTGGCCTTCCAATGCAGGGAATAGACCAGCCCCAAGGCAGAAGAAATGGCATGATATCTATCAGAAGGTAAAGTGAAGTCACTGTTTCATTCACTTGTGTGTGTAGATATGTTTATAAAAAAGGACAGACTTGAGTAGCTGTCATTAATAAGATTATGTTACACTGTTTCAGATAGAAAAATGCCCCATGCAAGTTCGGGGACAGACCACCCTTTTTGGAGCGTCTGTCACTTGTGACTGTGGCTTTCACACTGTTAAAGTAAGCTGGTTTAAAATAATATCTAATAACAATCACTTCTTAGTCAAATTTGAAGCTATGTCTTGTCTCTTGCAATTCTGGTGAATGGTGACTTTTATACTTAAAATATCTTTGTTTTGGTAGCCTGCACTGCAGCCCTCCTTCTGCACCTCCTTCTTTGACCCACAGTCTGTGGGTTCACAATCTAATTCTGGAGATACAGCAACAGCCACCCGCTGTTTCCTGAGGTCCCCTCCATCTTTGTCAAGGGTAAATGTTCTTGTTTGTTTGCTCAATACTTTATATTATTGATTCTGTCTTGGCAACAAACTATAATAGTTTTTGAACAAAACATTTTCTTGTGCTTATTTTGATGTAGTGATTTATAAAGTATATACTTCACATGATTGTACATTTCTCGTTTCAGTTCACTAAGTCCTATTTTGGGGGTTCTCTTTCGGATTCAGTGAAGCCAAACTTGGTGGCCCGGAAGACACCGAGTCCCTCTCCATCCTCTGTGAGGAGCCCAAGTCCCTTCCATCCTCTGTGAGGAGCCCAAGTCCCTTTCTCCACCCTCTGTGAGGAGCCCAAGTCCCTCTCCATCCTCCGTGAGGAGCCCAAGTCCCTTTCCATCCTCCGTGAGGAGCCCAAGTCCCTTTCCATCCTCTGTGAGGAGCCCAAGTCCTTCTCCACCCTCTGTGAGGAGCCCTAGTGTTGCTCCATCCTCCCAGACACACTCCGGCAAGACAGTTGCATCTGTGAGTACAGCATTGTATATTCATTAAAGTAAAGCAGTTCTAGATATCTGTTTTCAAACATATTTATGTTCTGTTGTTTTTAGGAACAGCCTTCAACGTCTCTGTTACAACCAGCTGCAGGTGATAATGCAGCTTCTTTCTGGTTGCCGAGTGAGATGAGGAAAACCATCCCTGTGCAGGATCAAAGATGGATCTCAAAATACCCTCTTTAAATCTGGCAAACTGCGCCCAGATTTAAAGCTGTGGTACGAGGCCTCCTGCGCCGGCCCTCATTTACCATCAGGTGCCAACACCTGAGAGGTTTTTTTCACATCGGCTCCTCGTATGGATGCCCTACCATCAGTGGAAGGTCAGGGTGTTCTGCAAAACTTGTGGGAATTCATCTTACAGGTGCTGGCATCCACAAGAGGGCTCGGAAAGTCCTGGATATTGATAGGTATTACCTCCTTGTGACGGAGACACTCAGGTGCAGCGGGTGTAATCTCACGTATCTATCAACATCCCAGAGCATCCGAGACCAGCTGGACTTGCCGCACCAGAAACTATTTCGGCTCATCCTCACCCAAAAGTGAGTAAAACATTTAGTAAAATGCTAACTGAAGGAATGAAGATATTACATTACATGCAAATGTAACTGCAAAATAAATACTTTGTTAATCTGCCTTCCAGGTATGCTTGTGACATACGAGTGATCAGGCTGATGAGAGACAGGACACAGGGCAACAGTTCAGCACGGCTGCTGAAGCAGCTGAAAGAAACCACGGGGAGGAGTGGCCTGAACAGGTTGGGGCACTATCTGGAGGAGTGCGCTAACTTTTGTAAATAGACCCAGCCTTTTTCCCTGTGGTGTGCCAGGAGCCCCCAGAACCAGCTGACATCCCCACTGATCGCTGGTTGTTGTCAGTGTATGGCAGAGATTATTCTGTCACGCATAGAACACATAAAGCCAGCATCACCTCCACCTTGGGGACAGTTCTGAAGCTGGACTCCACCAAAAGGTTAGTAACCATGTAATGATAATCGTCAAGTTAAAACAGCAAATGGTACATTTGTGAGTGCATTTACTATCTCCACCCAACTGGCACACACATCACAGAGAATCAAGCGCACCCCTCCCTTTCAATTAGGCCTATCTGAGTCTATAAGGTAACTTGGCACACCTGTGCTCACAATGATCTCTTCAGACAAAGAGAGCCTCAGCTTCAAGCTTCCACAAAGACACCACTGGTAGGAACTGGACATTATGCACAGTTTATATCATTTAATCTGCATTCAGAAGACCAAATTAGCCTTGGTGATGAAATGGGATTTATGTGTGTGGAATGTAGTTTGTTGTTCATTCACTGTTTCACTTAAAAGTAGATTAACATTACCTGGAAAAACTAGTTCATTAGTTCATTGTGATCTGTAATTGATTTTTGTTTCATTTGTTTGTAGGTTTTCAAACTGCTCTGTGACTCTCTGTGACTACTTCTACAAAATCATGGTGGTCTTACACTGTTAATTGAACTAATCTAAAGACAAAAAGAAAGATGAATAAAAGATGTCGCTGAAATGAGTGGTTCCTGCATTTCTTTGAGGGAAGCAAGCTTTTTCAAGTTTGGGCAGAAGCCTGAGGTGGTTTAAAGAGAGCAAAAAACTTGACAATAATAATATTGATTATATATCCTACTTGGAAAAAAAGTTGTACACTACTAAATTTAAAACGCTAATAATTTTAAAAATGTTTGGGATAACTTTTTTTTCTGTTTCACAAACAATTAAACTTGTGAAAGTTTATTGTTCTAAGTACATTGAAAATGTTATGAAATACACAGCCGGCAGTGGTTTCTGTAGACATGAGAAACGGCAAGATTTATTCCACACTTTCTATTGTAGATCACCAAAAAGCTGGCTGGCCACAGCAAAGGAACGGCTCTGTGGGTGTCGTCAGTCAGCAATGAGCTGGGCCAAATATTGAATAGTGTCCTGACTGTCAGGAGGGTCCAGGACTGGACAAAATGCTGCAGGACTGATGGAGCGGTACCGCCAGGCTGGGGCTGCACCTCCAAAGGTTGCTGTATGTGGACTGTGGCTGCTGTATTAGTGAAGGCCTCAGCAAGCTGCAGGCCAGGTTTGGAGGGTGGCCAGAGATTTACATTCGCTGGACATTTGGCACTTTATTGCGGAGGCTGGCTGTTGGTTGTACCACGGATGCCCACCCTCTGTATCCTGCTTTCATTGCGGGCACTGTCCTCCTGCATTTTTGAGTGGGATGCAGGGGACCTTGACCTTCTTCGACGATGCGAAAGAAAGGCAGCTCCAGCAGGAACAGAGGCCAGGTATAACCAACACCATGGTGGACAGGCAGATAACCAAGAAGGAGTTGAGTAATTTCTGTCGTAGGAGGACACGGGGAGAGGACATCACTACTGTCCTTATTGAACGACTGCTGGAGGAGTCTGAATGGTCCAAAAGGGAGAGATTTGATGGGGGTTCCCTTACTGGATGAAGTCAGGATAAAACACATCTGGGGTGTCCAAAAACGGCATGTGAAATGCATTCAGGATGTTGCAGGGATTCAGTATGTACACTGAGGTGGGCAGTGTCAACAAGAGCGGAATCAAGTTGACACGTTATCGCTGTTCACGAGGCTCTACATCCCTGGAGTCATTTCATTGTCATTTAAACAGGTTTATTCCAGGTAAGTCGCTTTCTAAACATGACTACACAACACTTTACTGTATATTTTTTGCAAAACTGGATCAACCAGTATTGTTTCAAAGACATTAATATGATGTGTTGTTTTTTTCTTTTTTTACAGGAACCAGTGCAACTTACTGAATTTCCAGCTCTACCTCCTGGAAGGCCTGAATAGATGGAATCAGGATCGGGGGTTCTGCAGCAAGTGACCAACAAACCATCGTCTCTTCTGACATATGCTGGAGGACATGACTCAGTCCATAAATCAGAACAGCTTGAAGGTGCTGGGACGAGAGTACGTCCACAATTTATGCCCCCTTTCAAAGGTACACAGGTACCAAATGAAATATGTGAAGGATAAACAGTTTAAGATAAACTATAGTATAAAAAAATCAATAATATGTAACATGTTTTGGAATGTTTTACTATCAATATGTTTGATTTTCCATAGGTGAGCTACTGGGCGTTTGACTACCTTCTAAGTCAAACAGGAAAGCCACTGAAACCCCAGCCTGACTCAGAAGAGACAGATGTTCTGCTGGAAGATGTGGAGGCTAATGTAGCAGAGGAAGATTGAAGGCTTTGTGGACGAAGAAGCTTTGGACTTTCTAGTATCAGAGCTAGACGATGAGACCCTTTCTCAGCTACATCACATCTCGAATCCCTCCTCCCAGCCTGCTGCCTCCACCCAGCCAGCTCCCTCCACCCAGCCAGCTGCCTCCACTCAGCGTGCTGCCTCCACTCAGTCAGCTGCCTCCACTCAGTCAGCTGCCTCCACTCAGTCAGCTGCCTCCACTCAGCGTGCTGCCTCCACCCACAGCTCCTCTCCACCCAGCGTGCTGCCTCCACCCAGCCTGCTGCCTCCACTCAGCCTGCTGCCTCCACTCAGTCTGCTGCCTCCACCCAGCCTGCTGCCTCCACCCAGCCAGCTCCCTCCACCCAGCCTGCTGCCTCCACCCAGCCTGCTGCCTCCACTCAGTCAGCTGCCTCCACCCAGCGTGCTGCCTCCACCCAGCGTGCTGCCTCCACTCAGTCAGCTGCCTCCACTCAGTCAGCTGCCTCCACCCAGCGTGCTGCCTCCACCCAGCCAGCTCCCTCCACCCAGCCTGCTGCCTCCACCCAGCCTGCTGCCTCCACTCAGTCGCTGCCTCCACCCAGCGTGCTGCCTCCACCCAGCCTGCTGCCTCCACTCAGCCTGCTGCCTCCACTCAGTCTGCTGCCTCCACCCAGCCTGCTGCCTCCACTCAGTCAGCTGCCTCCACCCAGCGTGCTGCCTCCACCCAGCTGCTGCCTCCACTCAGCCTGCTGCCTCCACTCAGTCTGCTGCCTCCACTCAGCCTGCTGCCTCCACTCAGCCTGCTGCCTCCACTCAGTCTGCTGCCTCCACCCAGCCTGCTGCCTCCACCCAGCCAGCTCCCTCCACCCAGCCTGCTGCCTCCACCCAGCCTGCTGCCTCCTCAGTCAGCTGCCTCCACCCAGCGTGCTGCCTCCACCCAGCGTGCTGCCTCCACTCAGTCAGCTGCCTCCACTCAGTCAGCTGCCTCCACCCAGCGTGCTGCCTCCACCCAGCCAGCTCCCTCCACCCAGCCTGCTGCCTCCACCCAGCCTGCTGCCTCCACTCAGTCAGCTGCCTCCACCCAGCGTGCTGCCTCCACCCAGCCTGCTGCCTCCACTCAGCCTGCTGCCTCCACTCAGTCTGCTGCCTCCACCCAGCCTGCTGCCTCCACCCAGCCAGCTCCCTCCACCCAGCCTGCTGCCTCCACCCAGCCTGCTGCCTCCACTCAGTCAGCTGCCTCCACCCAGCGTGCTGCCTCCACCCAGCGTGCTGCCTCCACCCAGCCAGCTCCCTCCACCCAGCCTGCTGCCTCCACCCAGCCTGCTGCCTCCACTCAGTCAGCTGCCTCCACCCAGCGTGCTGCCTCCACCCAGCCTGCTGCCTCCACTCAGCCTGCTGCCTCCACTCAGTCTGCTGCCTCCACCCAGCCTGCTGCCTCCACTCAGTCAGCTGCCTCCACCCAGCGTGCTGCCTCCACCCAGCGTGCTGCCTCCACTCAGTCAGCTGCCTCCACTCAGTCAGCTGCCTCCACCCAGCGTGCTCCCTCCACCCAGCGTGCTCCCTCCACCCTGTCTGCTGCCTCCACCCAGCGTGCTCCCTCCACCCAGCGTGCTCCCTCCACCCTGTCTGCTGCCTCCACCCAGCGTGCTGCCTCCACCCAGCCTGCTCCCTCCACCCAGCCAGCTCCCTCCACCCAGCCAGCTCCCTCCACCCTGTCTGCTGCCTCCACCCAGCCTGGCATTGCTGAGCCTATGTCAGAGGTGGGCATTCATAGTAAGCTGTAGAATTGAAGAAAATTTAATAAAACTTCAAATAACTTCAACATTATTTATGTTTTCTCAGGGTTTAGATGAGGCCGGTGTACCAGGCCTGGACAAAGTTGACAGCTTGGCTGAGTATCTGGTGGAGCTAAGGAGCAAAACCTCACTGGTGCTGACCAACCAGGAGGTCAGTAACATGCATTGTTGCTTGCTGCAGACATGCACACGCCTTTCACCTCACTTGCATATTGTTGTCCTAATGTAAAATTGTTTTATTTTCCTGTTTAGGTGAGCTGCATTGTTGCTCTGTGGCAGAACCTGCTGGAGTTTGATAAACAGAGAACGGTATTTGCTGCAAGACATCAAGAAAGATTGAACACTGGGAGGTTTCGGTCCCCCAAGAAGAGGCAAGAATTTACTCCTGGGGTTGAGAGTGTAAAGAGGCATGCTCTAACCACTCCAGCCCCATCTGCCCAATGGCCAGACTGCTGCCGCTTGGTGGAGACCATCTTTGTCCGACTGTGCAATATCCATCGTAGTCCAAAGAAAAGAGGAGCAGGCACAGTCTCCAGGTGGGATTTGATCCTACAAGACTATAGAAAGATCAGGCAGCTCGTTCTGGCGAATGGAGCTGTGATGGGGCAGACACATTTGCAGCTAGTGGATGTTAGCTACACCACCCTGGTTCAGTGGCATAACAGAAGGGTCAAAAGGCAAGAGACCGCTGTGGTACTTCAAGGGCTAAACCTTCCCAGCCAGTTTTCTGTAGCTGCTGACCCGCTTCTGCCTGCAAATATACGCCCGCATTACGGCGTACCACATTCAGGGCCACTGCATACATATAGGCTACCATCCAACACTGTGGGGCAGTCAAAATTAAAAAGAAAGCTACAATTCACTGATGGGACAAATCCATCAGGACAGCGGCAGCTTCTCCCTGCCCCACCCAAAAGGCCTCAGCTAGTGGCAATTACTCCAATGGCACCACAGGGATCTGTTATCCTCACTACCCAACAGCAACAGAGTTTGTGGAACCTCTCCACCCCTCCTCCACATGCTTATCCTGTGGCCCCTGCTCTGGCCCCTGCTCTGGCCCCTGCTCTGGCCCCTGCTCTGGCTCCCAGAGCAGCCCCTGCTCAACCTGGTAGAGAACCTCGAAAATTGACTCGCAAAGTTTTGCACAACACATGCAAAAAATGCGGGCAGTTTAGAATAGCTGAAACAGGACACAGCCAATATAGAGGGCAAATTTACTGTCCCTCTAATGAAAGTCTCACTAAAGAGCAGTGGCTGGAACAAATTAAAAAGAAAAAAAAACATTTTCTTTATTTTAAATAACTTCACTGTATATAAGTTTTATTTAGTTCATAGTGTGTTTATTTTGTTTTGGGTTAATGATACAGATATTTATTCTTATTGTCATTGTGTACACAAAGTAATTCAACAAACCATACAGTAAAAGGATTTAAGTCCTTCAGCAAACCACAAATTTCTTGGTTAAGAAAAAGAAATGGGAGACTTCAATGGAAATGTGTTGCATCCAAATGCTACAATGTTTTGGGACTAACTAAAAATGTTTAATTCACTGTCTTAATTGTTGAATAAATATTTGGTTCTTTTAAACCGATAAGGTCTATGGTCTTTTGTGAGTTAATATTAGCTGCTTCAAATTCTGAATTATTGGTAATTTAAGCATACACTAGAAAAAAGATATCATTCACTTCACTCAAAGTACTTTAGGAAAGACACTTGCAATTTTAGTTTCAGTCACTGTTTTGCTGTGAAAAATGAAAATAAGCACTGGGTATGATTAAGGACATTAAAATATACATCAAGTATATAGTATACAGTATAATTTAACACATTAATTTGAATATATCAGAATAAAAAAGCAAAATTAATTAAGCAATTCAAAGTTTTAAAAAAAAGCCTTTTATGACAAGTGTTGGGTTTTAGTTTACAGTACTACACTATCTGTACAAAAAAGCATTTAAAATGTTTCAAGATACAAAAAAACAGCCGTTACTTCATAACACTTAAACATTAATTGTGGGAAATCTTTTCACTAAAACATAGTATGGCGACTGGTAGGATCGAACTCGCGACTCTGGGATCGGCCTCACTCTTCCCCTTTCTTCTCCCCTCCCTTTCTTCCCCCTTCCTTCCTTTCTTCCCCCCCCCAAGCAGACTATTGTTCCCCAACTTTGGCGCAATTGGTTAGCGCGTTCGGCTGTTAACCGAAAGGTTGGTGGTTCGAGCCCACCCAGGGATGACTGTCAATGTTCTTGAGAAGACAGTGGATGTTGCCTGACTAAGTATCATTAATTTTTGGATTTCATCTGCCATTCATGGCTGCTGCTTTTGAAATACTCACTTCAGTACCTCATTGCTGCTTGAAAAGGACTTTGACCAAACGCAATTTTTGCATTACTACATCTTTTGACTTTGAACTGTGGTAAGGACAGTATAGAAATCTATAAGGTTTGGCGAGAGGCGCAAGCAGTGGTTGAAGCAATTCCCCATCATCATACCGCTCAGCTCTGTCTTTTGCAACAGTTATTGCATTGGATTTCAGAAGCAAGGCTGTAATGTTGCACATGTGATGAACCTCTGTCACGGCTAACTGTACCATTTCAGCATCTCTGTCTCTGTGGCGCAATTGGTTAGCGCGTTCGGCTGTTAACCGAAAGGTTGGTGGTTCGAGCCCACCCAGGGACGACTGTCAATGTTCTTGAGAAGACAGTGGATGTTGCCTGACTAAGTATCATTAATTGTTGGATTTCATCTGCCATTCATGGCTGCTGCTTTTGAAATACTCACTTCAGTACCTCATTGCTACTTGAAAAGGACTTTGACCAAACGCAATTTTTGCATTACTACATCTTTTGACTTTGAACTGTGGTAAGGACAGTATAGAAATCTATAAGGTTTGGCGAGAGGCGCAAGCAGTGGTTGAAGCAATTCCCCATCATCATACCGCTCAGCTCTGTCTTTTGCAACAGTTATTGCATTGGATTTCAGAAGCAAGGCTGTAATGTTGCACATGTGATGAACCTCTGTCACGGCTAACTGTACCATTTCAGCATCTCTGTCTCTGTGGCGCAATTGGTTAGCGCGTTCGGCTGTTAACCGAAAGGTTGGTGGTTCGAGCCCACCCAGGGATGACTGTCAATGTTCTTGAGAAGACAGTGGATGTTGCCTGACTAAGTATCATTAATTGTTGGATTTCATCTGCCATTCATGGCTGCTGCTTTTGAAATACTCACTTCAGTACCTCATTGCTGCTTGAAAAGGACTTTGACCAAACGCAATTTTTGCATTACTACATCTTTTGACTTTGAACTGTGGTAAGGACAGTATAGAAATCTATAAGGTTTGGCGAGAGGCGCAAGCAGTGGTTGAAGCAATTCCCCATCATCATACCGCTCAGCTCTGTCTTTTGCAACAGTTATTGCATTGGATCTCAGAAGCAAGGCTGTAATGTTGCACATGTGATGAAACTCTGTCACGGCTAACTGTACCATTTCAGCATCGCTGTCTCTGTGGCGCAATTGGTTAGCGCGTTCGGCTGTTAACTGAAAGGTTGGTGGTTCGAGCCCACCCAGGGACGACTGTCAATGTTCTTGAGAAGACAGTGGATGTTGCCTGACTAAGTATCATTAATTGTTGGATTTCATCTGCCATTCATGGCTGCTGCTTTTGAAATACTCACTTCAGTACCTCATTGCTACTTGAAAAGGACTTTGACCAAACGCAATTTTTGCATTACTACATCTTTTGACTTTGAACTGTGGTAAGGACAGTATAGAAATCTATAAGGTTTGGCGAGAGGCGCAAGCAGTGGTTGAAGCAATTCCCCATCATCATACCTCAGCTCAGCTCTGTCTTTGCAACAGTTATTGCATTGGATCTCAGAAGCAAGGCTGTAATGTTGCACATGTGATGAACCTCTGTCACGGCTAACTGTACCATTTCAGCATCTCTGTCTCTGTGGCGCAATTGGTTAGCGCGTTCGGCTGTTAACCGAAAGGTTGGTGGTTCGAGCCCACCCAGGGACGACTGTCAATGTTCTTGAAAAGACAGTGGATGTTGCCTGACTAAGTGTCATTAATTGTTGGGTTTCATCTGATATTCTTGGTTGCTGCTTTTGAAATACTCACTTCAGTACCTCATTGCTGCTTGAAAAGGAGTTTGACCAAATGCAACTTTTGAATTGCTGGATCTTTTGACTTTGAACTGTGGTAAGGACAGTATAGAAATCTATAAGGTTTGGCGAGAGGCGCAAGCAGTGGTTGAGGCAATTCCCCATCATCATACCGCTCAACTCTGTCTTTTGCAACAGTTATTGCATTGGATTTCAGAAGCAAGGCTGTAATGTTGCACATGTGATGAACCTCTGTCACGGCTAACTGTACCATTTCAGCATCTCTGTCTCTGTGGCGCAATTGGTTAGCGCGTTCGGCTGTTAACCGAAAGGTTGGTGGTTCGAGCCCACCCAGGGACGACTGTCAATGTTCTTGAAAAGGCAGTGGATGTTGCCTGACTAAGTATCAATGATTGTTGAATTTCATCTGCCATTCTTGTCTGCTACTTTTGAAATACTCACTTCAGTTCCTCATTGCTACTTGAAAAGGACTTTGACCAAACGCAATTTTTGCATTACTACATCTTTTGACTTTGAACTGTGGTGAGGACAGTATAGAAATCTATAAGGTTTGGCGAGAGGCTCAAGCAGTGGTTGAAGCAATTCCCCATCATCATACCGCTCAACTCTGTCTTTTGCAACAGTTATTGCATTGGATTTCAGAAGCAAGGCTGTAATGTTGCACATGTGATGAACCTCTGTCACGGCTAACTGTACCATTTCAGCATCTCTGTCTCTGTGGCGCTACTTCGCTCACGTTAGTCGGTGTTTCTCCTCCAATGGCGCTTGCCCCTCTCCATTCTCACATTGAACGGTTTAGCCAATGTCGTACCGCCTCATAATGGACCGAGCCTATCAATGTCCGCGCTCACAATGGAAATCGGCCAATCACCGTGGCGACATGCGAGCCTATCAATGTCCGCGCTCACAATGGAAATCGGCCAATCACCGTGGCGACATGCGAGCCTATCAATGTCCGCGCTCACAATGGAAATCGGCCAATCACCGTGGCGACATGCGAGCCTATCAATGTCCGCGCTCACAATGGAAATCGGCCAATCACCGTGGCGACATGCGAGCCTATCAATGTCCGCGCTCACAATGGAACATTGCCAATCACCGTGACCCCTCCCTCCCTCAGACGCCCTCACGCCCCCCACCACCACAAACAAAACAAATTTCGAATTTTATTTTTAAAAATAAAAACCGTTGGAAGATTCTGAAAGTCAGATGTCAGTAGCCTAGCTTCGTTGAAGAAGGATTCGTCATCACAATCATTGATCTCTCGACCTAAACGATCTTGCTGTGAGTAACCCATTATATTGTTTATTGTCTGTTGTCGTTCAAACAGATTTCGTATTTATAATTGTACATCAGCTAAAATAATATATTGTGGGTTAAATAAAAGGGCGACATAATGATGTCATGTTCTGAGTGCAAGAGTAAGGACACATTTTATTTTATAATATAGTAGTAACATTTTAAGTTAAAATGTAAATGCATACATAGATATCAACCTATATATAGACCAACCTCGATCGATCGATCGATCGATCGAGGTTTATAGTTTTTTTTTTTTACCTCATCATAATTAGCACCGAAAACTATGGCTTTGATTTTACTTTTAAATGCTTTTATGTCATACCCATTGTTAGTGTGCACAAAGTGCATCATTAGTTTATGGAATTTGATTCTGCTAATTCCCAATGTTATCTTCAGATGAGCACCAAGCCAAAGAGCCACAAAGGTATGGGGGATGGGGAGTGGATGGCAAGGCTTAAGGCATTTGCCAGCACTGGGTTTGGCCTTCCAATGCAGGGAATAGACCATCCCAAGGCAGAAGAAATGGCATGATATCTATCAGAAGGTAAAGTGAAGTCACTGTTTCATTCACTTGTGTGTGTAGATATGTTTATAAAAAGGACAGACTTGAGTAGCTGTCATTATAAGATTAGGTTACAACTGTTTCAGATAGAAAAATGCCCCATGCAAGTTCGGGGACAGACCACCCTTTTTGGAGCGTCTGTCACTTGTGACTGTGGTTTTCACACTGTTAAAGTAAGCTGGTTTAAATAATATCTAATAACAATCACTTCTTAGTCAAATTTGAAGCTATGTCTTGTCTCTTGCAATTCTGGTGAATGGTGACTTTTATACTTAAAATATCTTTGTTTTGGTAGCCTGCACTGCAGCCTCCTTCTGCACCTCCTTCTTTGACCCCACAGTCTGTGGGTTCACAATCTAATTCTGGAGATACAGCAACAGCCACCCGCTGTTTCCTGAGGTCCCCTCCATCTTTGTCAAGGGTAAATGTTCTTGTTTGTTTGCTCAATACTTTATATTATTGATTCTGTCTTGGCAACAAACTATAATAGTTTTTGAACAAAACATTTTCTTGTGCTTATTTTGATGTAGTGATTTATAAAGTATATACTTCACATGATTGTACATTTCTCGTTTCAGTTCACTAAGTCCTATTTTGGGGGTTCTCTTTCGGATTCAGTGAAGCCAAACTTGGTGGCCCGGAAGACACCGAGTCCCTCTCCATCCTCTGTGAGGAGCCCAAGTCCCTCTCCATCCTCTGTGAGGAGCCCAAGTCCCTCTCCATCCTCTGTGAGGAGCCCAAGTCCCTTTCCATCCTCCGTGAGGAGCCCAAGTCCTTCTCCATCCTCTGTGAGGAGCCCAAGTCCCTCTCCATCCTCTGTGAGGAGCCCAAGTCCCTTTCCATCCTCCGTGAGGAGCCCAAGTCCTTCTCCATCCTCTGTGAGGAGCCCTAGTGTTGCTCCATCCTCCCAGACACACTCCGGCAAGACAGTTGCATCTGTGAGTACAGCATTGTATATTCATTAAAGTAAAGCAGTTCTAAGATATCTGTTTTCAAACATATTTATGTTCTGTTGTTTTTAGGAACAGCCTTCAACGTCTCTGTTACAACCAGCTGCAGGTGATAATGCAGCTTCTTTCTGGTTGCCGAGTGAGATGAGGAAAACCATCCCTGTGCAGGATCAAAGATGGATCTCAAATACCCTCTTTAAATCTGGCAAACTGCGCCCAGATTTAAAGCTGTGGTACGAGCCTCCTGCGCCGGCCCTCATTTACCATCAGGTGCCAACACCTGAGAGGTTTTTTTCACATCGGCTCCTCGTATGGATGCCCTACCATCAGTGGAAGGTCAGGGTGTTCTGCAAAACTTGTGGGAATCATCTTACAGGTGCTGGCATCCACAAGAGGGCTCGGAAAGTCCTGGATATTGATAGGTATTACCTCCTTGTGACGGAGACACTCAGGTGCAGCGGGTGTAATCTCACGTATCTATCAACATCCCAGAGCATCCGAGACCAGCTGGACTTGCCGCACCAGAAACTATTTCGGCTCATCCTCACCCAAAAGTGAGTAAAACATTTAGTAAAATGCTAACTGAAGGAATGAAGATATTACATTACATGCAAATGTAACTGCAAAATAAATACTTTGTTAATCTGCCTTCCAGGTATGCTTGTGACATACGAGTGATCAGGCTGATGAGAGACAGGACACAGGGCAACAGTTCAGCACGGCTGCTGAAGCAGCTGAAAGAAAACCACGGGGAGGAGTGGCTGAACAGGTTGGGGCACTATCTGGAGGAGTGCGCTAACTTTGTAAATAGACCCAGCCTTTTCCCTGTGGTGTGCCAGGAGCCCCCAGAACCAGCTGACATCCCACTGATCGCTGGTTGTTGTCAGTGTATGGCAGAGATATTCTGTCACGCATAGAACACATAAAAGCCAGCATCACCTCCACCTTGGGGACAGTTCTGAAGCTGGACTCCACCAAAAAGGTTAGTAACCATGTAATGATAATCGTCAAGTTAAAACAGCAAATGGTACATTTGTGAGTGCATTTACTATCTCCACCCAACTGGCACACACATCACAGAGAATCAAGCGCACCCCTCCCTTTCAATCAGGCCTATCTGAAGTCTATAAGGTAACTTGGCACACCTGTGCTCACAATGATCTCTTCAGACAAAGAGCCTCAGCTTCAAGCTTCCACAAAGACACCACTGGTAGGAACTGGACATTATGCACAGTTTATATCATTTAATCTGCATTCAGAAGACCAAATTAGTAGTGATGGTGAGATGAAGCCTCATGAGGCATTGAACCACTTGAGCCAACTGGTTCGAGAAAGGGTTCATTTCTTGAGGCTTCATGTGCACACGAAACCACCTACTGGCCAGGTGTATAATCACAGCCAGCTGTATCTTAACACGTGTGATGCATTGAATTTTTGTCTATTATGGCTCTTGGGAATGACTTCACAAAAGGTGTAGGACGAAATCATTTGTCTACATAAATTATGTATACACATATGTGTATAATAAAATATTGTTTGAATGTATCCTCTGTGTGTAATTATTCCCAAAATAGTAGTGTCATGTGATATGGCATGTTGTGTAATAAAGTTTTTCTGTGACTCTAGAAAAATGGCATGGGCTTAATCAGGCAGAGGACAGTGAAAGTGCTTGTGGAACTAGGGAGGGGGCAGTGAATAGGCTAATGCTTGTGTAACTTGGATGATTTCATGCATTTTTATTAAGAAACAACAATTTCTCCACAGTTTTTGGTTTCAAACGATTTCTCTTTTTTGACACTACATGGATGATGTGTTATTATTGTACCCCAACTCCTTGGAGCACAATAAACACCTCACCTTTACAGAAAATAAGAAACAGTGAAAAATACAGTTCCTCATAAGCAAACATAATGCATCTGCAAATGTTCAGTTCACCTTACCTTGTTAGGGCTTATCAAATCAAAATGTTCCCACATAGGGGAAATCCTCCTCTTTCTCGCCGGCTCCATCCTACTCCTATCCTGTCCTCGCGCTCCTAAATCTCCTATCTATCTATCTCTCTCCTAAACTCTCCAAACACCAAACTAACTGTCTCAAACTAAATAACCACTATCCAAACTCTGCTATCCAAACTATCAAAACTCTATCCACTCTCTCAACTGACCGCAACTCGCCTACAACAACCCACATTTTGAATGGAGCCTGTGGGGTTTCTAAAGCTGTCAAACCCCGCGCCAACATCTGAGCCACTTCCCGAAGCAGTCACGTGGTACAGCCAGGCAGCGAGGCTTCGGACGTCATCGTTTCCGGCTCCTCCCCTAAATGAAGCAAGCCTCGATACGCGCTTTACGGAAACGCCCCCTCCATTACTCGACACACGCCTCGGAGCCTCGGCACATCACGTAACATCACTACAAATTAGCCTTGGTGATGAAATGGGATTTATGTGTGTGGAATGTAGTTTGTTTGTTCATTCACTGTTCACTTAAAAGTAGATTAACATTACCTGGAAAACTAGTTCATTAGTTCATTGTGATCTGTAATTGATTTTGTTTCATTTGTTTGTAGGTTTTCAAACTGCTCTGTGACTCTCTGTGACTACTTCTGCAAAATCATGGTGGTCTTACACTGTTAATTGAACTAATCTAAAGACAAAAAGAAAAGATGAATAAAAGATGTCGCTGAAATGAGTGGTTCCTGCATTTCTTTGAGGGAAGCAAGCTTTTTCAAGTTTGGGCAGAAGCTGAGGTGGTTTAAAGAGAGCAAAAAACTTGACAATAATAATATTGATTATTATATCCTACTTGGAAAAAAAGTTGTACACTACTAAATTTAAAACGCTAATAATTTTAAAAATGTTTGGGATAACTTTTTTTCTGTTTCACAAACAATTAAACTTGTGAAAAGTTTATTGTTCTAAGTACATTGAAAATGTTATGAAATACACAGCCGGCAGTGGTTTCTGTAGACATGAGAAACGGCAAGATTTAATTCCACACTTTCTATTGTAGATCACCAAAAAGCTGGCTGGCCACAGCAAAGGAACGGCTCTGTGGGTGTCGTCAGTCAGCAATGAGCTGGGCCAAATATTGAATAGTGTCCTGACTGTCCAGGAGGGTCCAGGACTGGACAAAATGGCTGCAGGACTGATGGAGCGGTACCGCCAGGCTGGGGCTGCACCTCCAAAGGTGCTGTATGTGGACTGTGGCTGCTGTGTTAGTGAAGGCCTCAGCAAGCTGCAGGCCAGGTTTGGAGGGTGGCCAGATATTTACATTCGCCTGGACATTTGGCACTTTATGCGGAGGCTGGCTGTTGGTTGTACCACGGATGCCCACCCTCTGTATCCTGCTTTCATGCGGGCACTGTCCTCCTGCATTTTTGAGTGGGATGCAGGGGACCTTGACCTTCTTCGACGAGCGAAAGAAAGGCAGCTCCAGCAGGAACAGAGGCCAGGTATAACCAACACCATGGTGGACAGGCAGATAACCAAGAAGGAGTTGAGTAATTTCTGTCGTAGGAGGACACGGGGAGAGGACATCACTACTGTCCTTATTGAACGACTGCTGGAGGAGCTGAATGGTCCAAAAGGGAGAGATTTGATGGGGGTTCCCTTACTGGATGAAGTCAGGATAAAACACATCTGGGGTGTCCAAAAACGGCATGTGAAATGCATTCAGGATGCTGCAGGGATTCAGTTGTACACTGAGGTGGGCAGTGTCAACAAGAGCGGAATCAAGTTGACACGTTATCGCTGTTCACGAGGCTCTACATCCCTGGAGTCATTTCATTGTCATTTAAACAGGTTTATTCCAGGTAAGTCGCTTTCTAACATGACTACAACACTTTACTGTATATTTTTTGCAAAACTGGATCAACCAGTATTGTTTCAAAGACATTAATATGATGTGTTGTTTTTTTCCTTTTTTTACAGGAACCAGTGCAAACTTACTGAATTTCCAGCTCTACCTCCTGGAAGGCCTGAATAGATGGAATCAGGATCGGGGTTCTGCAGCAGTGACCAACAAACCATCGTCTCTTCTGACATATGCTGGAGACATGACTCAGTCCATAAATCAGAACAGCTTGAAGGTGCTGGGACGAGAGTACGTCCCACAATTTATGCCCCCTTCAAAGTACACAGGTACAAATGAAATATGTGAAGGATAAACAGTTTAAGATAAACTATAGTATAAAAAATCAATAATATGTAACATGTTTTGGAATGTTTTACTATCAATATCTTTGATTTTCCATAGGTGAGCTACTGGGCGTTGACTACCTTCTAAGTCAAACAGGAAAGCCACTGAAACCCCAGCCTGACTCAGAAGAGACAGATGTTCTGCTGGAAGATGTGGAGGCTAATGTAGCAGAGGAAGATGAAGGCTTTGTGGACGAAGAAGCTTTGGACTTTCTAGTATCAGAGCTAGACGATGAGACCCTTTTCTCAGCTACATCACATCTCGAATCCTCCCCCCAGCCTGCTGCCTCCACCCAGCCAGCTCCCTCCACCCAGCCAGCTGCCTCCACCCAGCCAGCTGCCTCCACCCAGCGTGCTGCCTCCACCCAGCGTGCTGCCTCCACTCAGTCAGCTGCCTCCACCCAGCCAGCTCCCTCCACCCAGCCTGCTGCCTCCATCCAGTCTGCTGCCTCCACTCAGTCTGCTGCCTCCACCCAGCCAGCTCCCTCCACCCAGCCAGCTGCCTCCACCCAGCGTGCTGCCTCCACTCAGTCAGCTGCCTCCATCCAGTCTGCTGCCTCCACCCAGCCAGCTCCCTCCACCCAGCCTGCTGCCTCCATCCAGTCTGCTGCCTCCACTCAGTCTGCTGCCTCCACCCAGCGTGCTCCCTCCACCCAGCCTGCTGCCTCCACCCAGCCTGCTGCCTCCACTCAGTCTGCTGCCTCCACTCAGTCTGCTGCCTCCACCCAGTCTGCTGCCTCCACCCAGCCAGCTCCCTCCACCCAGCCAGCTGCCTCCACCCAGCGTGCTGCCTCCACTCAGTCTGCTGCCTCCACCCAGCCAGCTCCCTCCACCCAGCCTGCTGCCTCCATCCAGTCTGCTGCCTCCACTCAGTCTGCTGCCTCCACCCAGCGTGCTCCCTCCACCCAGCCTGCTGCCTCCACCCAGCCTGCTGCCTCCACTCAGTCTGCTGCCTCCACTCAGTCTGCTGCCTCCACCCAGCCAGCTCCCTCCACCCAGCGTGCTGCCTCCACCCAGCCTGCTGCCTCCACTCAGTCAGCTGCCTCCACTCAGTCAGCTGCCTCCACTCAGTCAGCTGCCTCCACCCAGCGTGCTGCCTCCACCCAGCGTGCTGCCTCCACCCAGCGTGCTGCCTCCACTCAGTCAGCTGCCTCCACTCAGTCAGCTGCCTCCACCCAGCGTGCTGCCTCCACCCAGCCAGCTCCCTCCACCCAGCGTGCTGCCTCCACCCAGCCTGCTGCCTCCACTCAGTCTGCTGCCTCCACTCAGTCTGCTGCCTCCACTCAGCCTGCTCCCTCCACCCAGCCTGCTCCCTCCACCCAGCCTGCTCCCTCCACCCAGCGTGCTGCCTCCACCCTGTCTGCTCCCTCCACCCAGCCAGCTCCCTCCACCCTGTCTGCTGCCTCCACCCAGCCTGGCATTGCTGAGCCTATGTCAGAGGTGGGCATTCATAGTAAGCTGTAGAATTGAAGAAAAATTTAATAAAACTTCAAATAACTTCAACATTATTTATGTTTTCTCAGGGTTTAGATGAGGCCGGTGTACCAGGCCTGGACAAAGTTGACAGCTTGGCTGAGTATCTGGTGGAGCTAAGGAGCAAAACCTCACTGGTGCTGACCAACCAGGAGGTCAGTAACATGCATTGTTGCTTGCTGCAGACATGCACACGCCTTTCACCTCACTTGCATATTGTTGTCCTAATGTAAAATTGTTTTATTTTCCTGTTTAGGTGAGCTGCATTGTTGCTCTGTGGCAGAACCTGCTGGAGTTTGATAAACAGAGAACGGTATTTGCTGCAAGACATCAAGAAAGATTGAACACTGGGAGGTTTCGGTCCCCCAAGAAGAGGCAAGAATTTACTCCTGGGGTTGAGAGTGTAAAGAGGCATGCTCTAACCACTCCAGCCCCATCTGCCCAATGGCCAGACTGCTGCCGCTTGGTGGAGACCATCTTTGTCCGACTGTGCAATATCCATCGTAGTCCAAAGAAAAGAGGAGCAGGCACAGTCTCCAGGTGGGATTTGATCCTACAAGACTATAGAAAGATCAGGCAGCTCGTTCTGGCGAATGGAGCTGTGATGGGGCAGACACATTTGCAGCTAGTGGATGTTAGCTACACCACCCTGGTTCAGTGGCATAACAGAAGGGTCAAAAGGCAAGAGACCGCTGTGGTACTTCAAGGGCTAAACCTTCCCAGCCAGTTTTCTGTAGCTGCTGACCCGCTTCTGCCTGCAAATATACGCCCGCATTACAGCGTACCACATTCAGGGCCACTGCATACATATAGGCTACCATCCAACACTGTGGGGCAGTCAAAATTAAAAAGAAAGCTACAATTCACTGATGGGACAAATCCATCAGGACAGCGGCAGCTTCTCCCTGCCCCACCCAAAAGGCCTCAGCTAGTGGCAATTACTCCAATGGCACCACAGGGATCTGTTATCCTCACTACCCAACAGCAACAGAGTTTGTGGAACCTCTCCACCCCTCCTCCACATGCTTATCCTGTGGCCCCTGCTCTGGCCCCTGCTCTGGCCCCTGCTCTGGCTCCCAGAGCAGCCCCTGCTCAACCTGGTAGAGAACCTCGAAAATTGACTCGCAAAGTTTTGCACAACACATGCAAAAAATGCGGGCAGTTTAGAATAGCTGAAACAGGACACAGCCAATATAGAGGGCAAATTTACTGTCCCTCTAATGAAAGTCTCACTAAAGAGCAGTGGCTGGAACAAATTAAAAAGAAAAAATAAACATTTTCTTTATTTTAAATAACTTCACTGTATATAAGTTTTATTTAGTTCATAGTGTGTTTATTTTGTTTTGGGTTAATGATACAGATATTTATTCTTATTGTCATTGTGTACACAAAGTAATTCAACAAACCATACAGTAAAAGGATTTAAGTCCTTCAGCAAACCACAAATTTCTTGGTTAAGAAAAAGAAATGGGAGACTTCAATGGAAATGTGTTGCATCCAAATGCTACAATGTTTTGGGACTAACTAAAAATGTTTAATTCACTGTCTTAATTGTTGAATAAATATTTGGTTCTTTTAAACCGATAAGGTCTATGGTCTTTTGTGAGTTAATATTAGCTGCTTCAAATTCTGAATTATTGGTAATTTAAGCATACACTAGAAAAAAGATATCATTCACTTCACTCAAAGTACTTTAGGAAAGACACTTGCAATTTTAGTTTCAGTCACTGTTTTGCTGTGAAAAATGAAAATAAGCACTGGGTATGATTAAGGACATTAAAATATACATCAAGTATATAGTATACAGTATAATTTAACACATTAATTTGAATATATCAGAATAAAAAAGCAAAATTAATTAAGCAATTCAAAGTTTTAAAAAGAAAGCCTTTTATGACAAGTGTTGGGTTTTAGTTTACAGTACTACACTATCTGTACAAAAAAGCATTTAAAATGTTTTCAAGATACAAAAAAACAGCCGTTACTTCATAACACTTAAACATTAATTGTGGGAAATCTTTTCACTAAAACATAGTATGGCGACTGGTAGGATCGAACTCGCGACTCATGGATCGGCCTCATTCTTCCCCTTTCTTCCCCCTTCCTTCCTTTCTTTCCCCCCCCAAGCAGACTATTCTTCCGCCAACTTTGGCGCAATTGGTTAGCGCGTTCGGCTGTTAACCGAAAGGTTGGTGGTTCGAGCCCACCCAGGGACGACTGTCAATGTTCTTGAGAAGACAGTGGATGTTGCCTGACTAAGTATCATTAATTGTTGGATTTCATCTGCCATTCATGGCTGCTGCTTTTGAAATACTCACTTCAGTACCTCATTGCTACTTGAAAAGGACTTTGACCAAACGCAATTTTTGCATTACTACATCTTTTGACTTTGAACTGTGGTAAGGACAGTATAGAAATCTATAAGGTTTGGCGAGAGGCGCAAGCAGTGGTTGAGGCAATTCCCCATCATCATACCGCTCAACTCTGTCTTTTGCAACAGTTATTGCATTGGATTTCAGAAGCAAGGCTGTAATGTTGCACATGTGATGAACCTCTGTCACGGCTAACTGTACCATTTCAGCATCTCTGTCTCTGTGGCGCTACTTCGCTCACGTTAGTCGGTGTTTCTCCTCCAATGGCGCTTGCCCCTCTCCATTCTCACATTGAACGGTTTAGCCAATGTCGTACCGCCTCATAATGGACCGAGCCTATCAATGTCCGCGCTCACAATGGAAATCGGCCAATCACCGTGGCGACATGCGAACCTATCAATGTCCGCGCTCACAATGGAAATCGGCCAATCACCGTGGCGACATGCGAACCTATCAATGTCCGCGCTCACAATGGAAATCGGCCAATCACCGTGACCCCTCCCTCCCTCAGACGCCCTCACGCCCCCCACCACCACAAACAAAACAAATTTCGAATTTTATTTTTAAAAATAAAAACCGTTGGAAGATTCTGAAAGTCAGATGTCAGTAGCCTAGCTTCGTTGAAGAAGGATTCGTCATCACATCATTGATCTCTCGACCTAAACGATCTTGCTGTGAGTACCCATTAATATTGTTTATTGTCTGTTGTCGTTCAAACAGATTTCGTATTTATAATTGTACATCAGCTAAAATAATATATTGTGGGTTAAATAAAAGGGCGACATAATGATGTCATGTTCTGAGTGCAAGAGTAAGGACACATTTTATTTTATAATATAGTAGTAACATTTTAAGTTAAAATGTAAATGCATACATAGATATCAACCTATATATAGACCAACCTCGATCGATCGATCGATCGATCGAGGTTTATAGTTTTTTTTTTTTACCTCATCATAATTAGCACAGAAAACTATGGCTTTGATTTTACTTTTAAATGCTTTTATGTCATACCCATTGTTAGTTGTGCACAAAGTGCATCATTAGTTTATGGAATTTGATTCTGCTAATTCCCAATGTTATCTTCAGATGAGCACCAAGCCAAAGAGCCACAAAGGTATGGGGGATGGGGAGTGGATGGCAAGGCTTAAGGCATTTGCCAGCACTGGGGTTTGGCCTTCCAATGCAGGGAATAGACCAGCCCCAAGGCAGAAGAAATGGCATGATATCTATCAGAAGGTAAAGTGAAGTCACTGTTTCATTCACTTGTGTGTGTAGATATGTTTATAAAAAAGGACAGACTTGAGTAGCTGTCATTAATAAGATTATGTTACACTGTTTCAGATAGAAAAATGCCCCATGCAAGTTCGGGGACAGACCACCCTTTTTGGAGCGTCTGTCACTTGTGACTGTGGCTTTCACACTGTTAAAGTAAGCTGGTTTAAAATAATATCTAATAACAATCACTTCTTAGTCAAATTTGAAGCTATGTCTTGTCTCTTGCAATTCTGGTGAATGGTGACTTTTATACTTAAAATATCTTTGTTTTGGTAGCCTGCACTGCAGCCTCCTTCTGCACCTCCTTCTTTGACCCCACAGTCTGTGGGTTCACAATCTAATTCTGGAGATACAGCAACAGCCACCCGCTGTTTCCTGAGGTCCCCTCCATCTTTGTCAAGGGTAAATGTTCTTGTTTGTTTGCTCAATACTTTATATTATTGATTCTGTCTTGGCAACAAACTATAATAGTTTTTGAACAAAACATTTTCTTGTGCTTATTTTGATGTAGTGATTTATAAAGTATATACTTCACATGATTGTACATTTCTCGTTTCAGTTCACTAAGTCCTATTTTGGGGGTTCTCTTTCGGATTCAGTGAAGCCAAACTTGGTGGCCCGGAAGACACCGAGTCCCTCTCCATCCTCTGTGAGGAGCCCAAGTCCCTTTCCATCCTCTGTGAGGAGCCCAAGTCCTTCTCCACCCTCTGTGAGGAGCCCAAGTCCCTCTCCATCCTCCGTGAGGAGCCCAAGTCCCTTTCCATCCTCCGTGAGGAGCCCAAGTCCCTTTCCATCCTCTGTGAGGAGCCCAAGTCCTTCTCCACCCTCTGTGAGGAGCCCTAGTGTTGCTCCATCCTCCCAGACACACTCCGGCAAGACAGTTGCATCTGTGAGTACAGCATTGTATATTCATTAAAGTAAAGCAGTTCTAAGATATCTGTTTTCAAACATATTTATGTTCTGTTGTTTTTAGGAACAGCCTTCAACGTCTCTGTTACAACCAGCTGCAGGTGATAATGCAGCTTCTTTCTGGTTGCCGAGTGAGATGAGGAAAACCATCCCTGTGCAGGATCAAAGATGGATCTCAAATACCCTCTTTAAATCTGGCAAACTGCGCCCAGATTTAAAGCTGTGGTACGAGCCTCCTGCGCCGGCCCTCATTTACCATCAGGTGCCAACACCTGAGAGGTTTTTTTCACATCGGCTCCTCGTATGGATGCCCTACCATCAGTGGAAGGTCAGGGTGTTCTGCAAAACTTGTGGGAATCATCTTACAGGTGCTGGCATCCACAAGAGGGCTCGGAAAGTCCTGGATATTGATAGGTATTACCTCCTTGTGACGGAGACACTCAGGTGCAGCGGGTGTAATCTCACGTATCTATCAACATCCCAGAGCATCCGAGACCAGCTGGACTTGCCGCACCAGAAACTATTTCGGCTCATCCTCACCCAAAAGTGAGTAAAACATTTAGTAAAATGCTAACTGAAGGAATGAAGATATTACATTACATGCAAATGTAACTGCAAAATAAATACTTTGTTAATCTGCCTTCCAGGTATGCTTGTGACATACGAGTGATCAGGCTGATGAGAGACAGGACACAGGGCAACAGTTCAGCACGGCTGCTGAAGCAGCTGAAAGAAAACCACGGGGAGGAGTGGCTGAACAGGTTGGGGCACTATCTGGAGGAGTGCGCTAACTTTGTAAATAGACCCAGCCTTTTCCCTGTGGTGTGCCAGGAGCCCCCAGAACCAGCTGACATCCCCACTGATCGCTGGTTGTTGTCAGTGTATGGCAGAGATATTCTGTCACGCATAGAACACATAAAAGCCAGCATCACCTCCACCTTGGGGACAGTTCTGAAGCTGGACTCCACCAAAAAGGTTAGTAACCATGTAATGATAATCGTCAAGTTAAAACAGCAAATGGTACATTTGTGAGTGCATTTACTATCTCCACCCAACTGGCACACACATCACAGAGAATCAAGCGCACCCCTCCCTTTCAATTAGGCCTATCTGAAGTCTATAAGGTAACTTGGCACACCTGTGCTCACAATGATCTCTTCAGACAAAGAGCCTCAGCTTCAAGCTTCCACAAAGACACCACTGGTAGGAACTGGACATTATGCACAGTTTATATCATTTAATCTGCATTCAGAAGACCAAATTAGCCTTGGTGATGAAATGGGATTTATGTGTGTGGAATGTAGTTTGTTTGTTCATTCACTGTTCACTTAAAAGTAGATTAACATTACCTGGAAAACTAGTTCATTAGTTCATTGTGATCTGTAATTGATTTTGTTTCATTTGTTTGTAGGTTTTCAAACTGCTCTGTGACTCTCTGTGACTACTTCTACAAAATCATGGTGGTCTTACACTGTTAATTGAACTAATCTAAAGACAAAAAGAAAAGATGAATAAAAGATGTCGCTGAAATGAGTGGTTCCTGCATTTCTTTGAGGGAAGCAAGCTTTTTCAAGTTTGGGCAGAAGCTGAGGTGGTTTAAAGAGAGCAAAAAACTTGACAATAATAATATTGATTATTATATCCTACTTGGAAAAAAAGTTGTACACTACTAAATTTAAAACGCTAATAATTTTAAAAATGTTTGGGATAACTTTTTTTCTGTTTCACAAACAATTAAACTTGTGAAAAGTTTATTGTTCTAAGTACATTGAAAATGTTATGAAATACACAGCCGGCAGTGGTTTCTGTAGACATGAGAAACGGCAAGATTTAATTCCACACTTTCTATTGTAGATCACCAAAAAGCTGGCTGGCCACAGCAAAGGAACGGCTCTGTGGGTGTCGTCAGTCAGCAATGAGCTGGGCCAAATATTGAATAGTGTCCTGACTGTCCAGGAGGGTCCAGGACTGGACAAAATGGCTGCAGGACTGATGGAGCGGTACCGCCAGGCTGGGGCTGCACCTCCAAAGGTGCTGTATGTGGACTGTGGCTGCTGTATTAGTGAAGGCCTCAGCAAGCTGCAGGCCAGGTTTGGAGGGTGGCCAGATATTTACATTCGCCTGGACATTTGGCACTTTATGCGGAGGCTGGCTGTTGGTTGTACCACGGATGCCCACCCTCTGTATCCTGCTTTCATGCGGGCACTGTCCTCCTGCATTTTTGAGTGGGATGCAGGGGACCTTGACCTTCTTCGACGAGCGAAAGAAAGGCAGCTCCAGCAGGAACAGAGGCCAGGTATAACCAACACCATGGTGGACAGGCAGATAACCAAGAAGGAGTTGAGTAATTTCTGTCGTAGGAGGACACGGGGAGAGGACATCACTACTGTCCTTATTGAACGACTGCTGGAGGAGCTGAATGGTCCAAAAGGGAGAGATTTGATGGGGGTTCCCTTACTGGATGAAGTCAGGATAAAACACATCTGGGGTGTCCAAAAACGGCATGTGAAATGCATTCAGGATGTTGCAGGGATTCAGTTGTACACTGAGGTGGGCAGTGTCAACAAGAGCGGAATCAAGTTGACACGTTATCGCTGTTCACGAGGCTCTACATCCCTGGAGTCATTTCATTGTCATTTAAACAGGTTTATTCCAGGTAAGTCGCTTTCTAACATGACTACAACACTTTACTGTATATTTTTTGCAAAACTGGATCAACCAGTATTGTTTCAAAGACATTAATATGATGTGTTGTTTTTTTCCTTTTTTTACAGGAACCAGTGCAAACTTACTGAATTTCCAGCTCTACCTCCTGGAAGGCCTGAATAGATGGAATCAGGATCGGGGTTCTGCAGCAGTGACCAACAAACCATCGTCTCTTCTGACATATGCTGGAGACATGACTCAGTCCATAAATCAGAACAGCTTGAAGGTGCTGGGACGAGAGTACGTCCCACAATTTATGCCCCCTTCAAAGTACACAGGTACAAATGAAATATGTGAAGGATAAACAGTTTAAGATAAACTATAGTATAAAAAAATCAATAATATGTAACATGTTTTGGAATGTTTTACTATCAATATGTTTGATTTTCCATAGGTGAGCTACTGGGCGTTGACTACCTTCTAAGTCAAACAGGAAAGCCACTGAAACCCCAGCCTGACTCAGAAGAGACAGATGTTCTGCTGGAAGATGTGGAGGCTAATGTAGCAGAGGAAGATGAAGGCTTTGTGGACGAAGAAGCTTTGGACTTTCTAGTATCAGAGCTAGACGATGAGACCCTTTTCTCAGCTACATCACATCTCGAATCCTCCTCCCAGCCTGCTGCCTCCACCCAGCCAGCTCCCTCCACCCAGCCAGCTGCCTCCACTCAGCGTGCTGCCTCCACTCAGTCAGCTGCCTCCACTCAGTCAGCTGCCTCCACTCAGTCAGCTGCCTCCACTCAGCGTGCTGCCTCCACCCAGCCAGCTCCCTCCACCCAGCGTGCTGCCTCCACCCAGCCTGCTGCCTCCACCCAGCCTGCTGCCTCCACTCAGCCTGCTGCCTCCACTCAGTCTGCTGCCTCCACCCAGCCTGCTGCCTCCACCCAGCCAGCTCCCTCCACCCAGCCTGCTGCCTCCACCCAGCCTGCTGCCTCCACTCAGTCAGCTGCCTCCACCCAGCGTGCTGCCTCCACCCAGCGTGCTGCCTCCACTCAGTCAGCTGCCTCCACTCAGTCAGCTGCCTCCACCCAGCGTGCTGCCTCCACCCAGCCAGCTCCCTCCACCCAGCCTGCTGCCTCCACCCAGCCTGCTGCCTCCACTCAGTCAGCTGCCTCCACCCAGCGTGCTGCCTCCACCCAGCCTGCTGCCTCCACTCAGCCTGCTGCCTCCACTCAGTCTGCTGCCTCCACCCAGCCTGCTGCCTCCACTCAGTCAGCTGCCTCCACCCAGCGTGCTGCCTCCACCCAGCCTGCTGCCTCCACTCAGCCTGCTGCCTCCACTCAGTCTGCTGCCTCCACTCAGCCTGCTGCCTCCACTCAGCCTGCTGCCTCCACTCAGTCTGCTGCCTCCACCCAGCCTGCTGCCTCCACCCAGCCAGCTCCCTCCACCCAGCCTGCTGCCTCCACCCAGCCTGCTGCCTCCACTCAGTCAGCTGCCTCCACCCAGCGTGCTGCCTCCACCCAGCGTGCTGCCTCCACTCAGTCAGCTGCCTCCACTCAGTCAGCTGCCTCCACCCAGCGTGCTGCCTCCACCCAGCCAGCTCCCTCCACCCAGCCTGCTGCCTCCACCCAGCCTGCTGCCTCCACTCAGTCAGCTGCCTCCACCCAGCGTGCTGCCTCCACCCAGCCTGCTGCCTCCACTCAGCCTGCTGCCTCCACTCAGTCTGCTGCCTCCACCCAGCCTGCTGCCTCCACCCAGCCAGCTCCCTCCACCCAGCCTGCTGCCTCCACCCAGCCTGCTGCCTCCACTCAGTCAGCTGCCTCCACCCAGCGTGCTGCCTCCACCCAGCGTGCTGCCTCCACCCAGCCAGCTCCCTCCACCCAGCCTGCTGCCTCCACCCAGCCTGCTGCCTCCACTCAGTCAGCTGCCTCCACCCAGCGTGCTGCCTCCACCCAGCCTGCTGCCTCCACTCAGCCTGCTGCCTCCACTCAGTCTGCTGCCTCCACCCAGCCTGCTGCCTCCACTCAGTCAGCTGCCTCCACCCAGCGTGCTGCCTCCACCCAGCGTGCTGCCTCCACTCAGTCAGCTGCCTCCACTCAGTCAGCTGCCTCCACCCAGCGTGCTCCCTCCACCCAGCGTGCTCCCTCCACCCTGTCTGCTGCCTCCACCCAGCGTGCTCCCTCCACCCAGCGTGCTCCCTCCACCCTGTCTGCTGCCTCCACCCAGCGTGCTGCCTCCACCCAGCCTGCTCCCTCCACCCAGCCAGCTCCCTCCACCCAGCCAGCTCCCTCCACCCTGTCTGCTGCCTCCACCCAGCCTGGCATTGCTGAGCCTATGTCAGAGGTGGGCATTCATAGTAAGCTGTAGAATTGAAGAAAAATTTAATAAAACTTCAAATAACTTCAACATTATTTATGTTTTCTCAGGGTTTAGATGAGGCCGGTGTACCAGGCCTGGACAAAGTTGACAGCTTGGCTGAGTATCTGGTGGAGCTAAGGAGCAAAACCTCACTGGTGCTGACCAACCAGGAGGTCAGTAACATGCATTGTTGCTTGCTGCAGACATGCACACGCCTTTCACCTCACTTGCATATTGTTGTCCTAATGTAAAATTGTTTTATTTTCCTGTTTAGGTGAGCTGCATTGTTGCTCTGTGGCAGAACCTGCTGGAGTTTGATAAACAGAGAACGGTATTTGCTGCAAGACATCAAGAAAGATTGAACACTGGGAGGTTTCGGTCCCCCAAGAAGAGGCAAGAATTTACTCCTGGGGTTGAGAGTGTAAAGAGGCATGCTCTAACCACTCCAGCCCCATCTGCCCAATGGCCAGACTGCTGCCGCTTGGTGGAGACCATCTTTGTCCGACTGTGCAATATCCATCGTAGTCCAAAGAAAAGAGGAGCAGGCACAGTCTCCAGGTGGGATTTGATCCTACAAGACTATAGAAAGATCAGGCAGCTCGTTCTGGCGAATGGAGCTGTGATGGGGCAGACACATTTGCAGCTAGTGGATGTTAGCTACACCACCCTGGTTCAGTGGCATAACAGAAGGGTCAAAAGGCAAGAGACCGCTGTGGTACTTCAAGGGCTAAACCTTCCCAGCCAGTTTTCTGTAGCTGCTGACCCGCTTCTGCCTGCAAATATACGCCCGCATTACGGCGTACCACATTCAGGGCCACTGCATACATATAGGCTACCATCCAACACTGTGGGGCAGTCAAAATTAAAAAGAAAGCTACAATTCACTGATGGGACAAATCCATCAGGACAGCGGCAGCTTCTCCCTGCCCCACCCAAAAGGCCTCAGCTAGTGGCAATTACTCCAATGGCACCACAGGGATCTGTTATCCTCACTACCCAACAGCAACAGAGTTTGTGGAACCTCTCCACCCCTCCTCCACATGCTTATCCTGTGGCCCCTGCTCTGGCCCCTGCTCTGGCCCCTGCTCTGGCCCCTGCTCTGGCTCCCAGAGCAGCCCCTGCTCAACCTGGTAGAGAACCTCGAAAATTGACTCGCAAAGTTTTGCACAACACATGCAAAAAATGCGGGCAGTTTAGAATAGCTGAAACAGGACACAGCCAATATAGAGGGCAAATTTACTGTCCCTCTAATGAAAGTCTCACTAAAGAGCAGTGGCTGGAACAAATTAAAAAGAAAAAATAAACATTTTCTTTATTTTAAATAACTTCACTGTATATAAGTTTTATTTAGTTCATAGTGTGTTTATTTTGTTTTGGGTTAATGATACAGATATTTATTCTTATTGTCATTGTGTACACAAAGTAATTCAACAAACCATACAGTAAAAGGATTTAAGTCCTTCAGCAAACCACAAATTTCTTGGTTAAGAAAAAGAAATGGGAGACTTCAATGGAAATGTGTTGCATCCAAATGCTACAATGTTTTGGGACTAACTAAAAATGTTTAATTCACTGTCTTAATTGTTGAATAAATATTTGGTTCTTTTAAACCGATAAGGTCTATGGTCTTTTGTGAGTTAATATTAGCTGCTTCAAATTCTGAATTATTGGTAATTTAAGCATACACTAGAAAAAAGATATCATTCACTTCACTCAAAGTACTTTAGGAAAGACACTTGCAATTTTAGTTTCAGTCACTGTTTTGCTGTGAAAAATGAAAATAAGCACTGGGTATGATTAAGGACATTAAAATATACATCAAGTATATAGTATACAGTATAATTTAACACATTAATTTGAATATATCAGAATAAAAAAGCAAAATTAATTAAGCAATTCAAAGTTTTAAAAAGAAAGCCTTTTATGACAAGTGTTGGGTTTTAGTTTACAGTACTACACTATCTGTACAAAAAAGCATTTAAAATGTTTTCAAGATACAAAAAAACAGCCGTTACTTCATAACACTTAAACATTAATTGTGGGAAATCTTTTCACTAAAACATAGTATGGCGACTGGTAGGATCGAACTCGCGACTCTGGGATCGGCCTCACTCTTCCCCTTTCTTCTCCCCTCCCTTTCTTCCCCCTTCCTTCCTTTCTTCCCCCCCCCAAGCAGACTATTGTTCCCCAACTTTGGCGCAATTGGTTAGCGCGTTCGGCTGTTAACCGAAAGGTTGGTGGTTCGAGCCCACCCAGGGATGACTGTCAATGTTCTTGAGAAGACAGTGGATGTTGCCTGACTAAGTATCATTAATTTTTGGATTTCATCTGCCATTCATGGCTGCTGCTTTTGAAATACTCACTTCAGTACCTCATTGCTGCTTGAAAAGGACTTTGACCAAACGCAATTTTTGCATTACTACATCTTTTGACTTTGAACTGTGGTAAGGACAGTATAGAAATCTATAAGGTTTGGCGAGAGGCGCAAGCAGTGGTTGAAGCAATTCCCCATCATCATACCGCTCAGCTCTGTCTTTTGCAACAGTTATTGCATTGGATTTCAGAAGCAAGGCTGTAATGTTGCACATGTGATGAACCTCTGTCACGGCTAACTGTACCATTTCAGCATCTCTGTCTCTGTG